>NW_027658456.1:0-2500 GCF_041902795.1 Electrophorus electricus
AAAGCTGCCCGGTGTTGCAGGGGTCTATTGGTGTGTTGCTTCCTTGTTTGGTAGAGTGGAGTACCAGACCCGCCAGGGGTAGGCAAACCATTCCCCCTACGGTAAGTGAGGAGCCAGCCATTTGACGAGCGGGTGTCCACGTGTACGGGTGCGAGCGCTATCCCCCCACACGGGGTTAGGCCACGGCCTTAGGTGGACGTCTGCCGACCAGCCCCGGCTGATCCAGAACTTCTGATGTGGAGAGCGGTTTTGACAGATCCTCCCTGGTTCTAGCGGGTCAAGCCTCTGATGGGGGGTGGGGGTTATTTGTAACCCATCCCAGAACTCTCTGGGGGAGACTCAGACGGCCAGTCTGTCTACTCAGTTGTCCTATACTGGTGTCTGTGGTTTGGGAGGAAGGGAGTGCCCTGCTTTGTTGGCCTCCTCTTCAAACCTACCTGGGCCCACGAATCACTCTTCTT
This sequence comes from Electrophorus electricus, assembly GCF_041902795.1. Classification (NCBI taxonomy): domain Eukaryota; kingdom Metazoa; phylum Chordata; class Actinopteri; order Gymnotiformes; family Gymnotidae; genus Electrophorus; species Electrophorus electricus. The sequence continues at coordinate 462 of NW_027658456.1, forward strand.
GGTTACATCACGAAACGTAGGTTGAGCGAGGCTAGGGGGGAGGGAATTCGACGAGGTCTTTCCCTTGTCCCCCCACCAGCGGCCCACGAAAATCAAAACGGCGTGAAGAGAGGGAACGCCGAAAGCACCTGGAGTCGGCCGTCCGCACCTCCGGAGGAGGTGGACGGGGTACGGTGCGGGCATGACCGGATGGGACAGCTTTGCATCAAGGTGAGAGGTCGGCGTCCGAAGGCCAGAGGGCGGTGCGCGAGCACGTTTACACTGGCCGCGGAAGCTGTCCTGGGTAGCCCTGTATGGCGTCTGGACCTGACGGCGCACGCACTTACAACCCGCTGCTTCCTAGCCCCCGGAAGGGGAGGCGGATGTCACTCGTGGTTCATCCCAGACCACGGTGCAAACTACCTGGTTGATCCTGCCAGTAACATATGCTTGTCTCAAAGATTAAGCCATGCAGGTCTAAGTGCACACGGCCGGTACAGTGAAACTGCGAATGGCTCATTAAATCAGTTATGGTTCCTTTGATCGCTCCACACGTTACTCGGATAACTGTGGTAATTCTAGAGCTAATACATGCAAACGAGCGCTGACCCTTCGGGGGATGCGTGCATTTATCAGACCCAAAACCCATCCGGGGGGCTCGGGCCCCCCGGCCGCTTTGGTGACTCTAGATAACCTCGGGCCGATCGCGCGCCCTCCGCGGCGGCGACGTCTCATTCGAATGTCTGCCCTATCAACTTTCGATGGTACCATAGTCGGCTACCATGGTGACCACGGGTAACGGGGAATCAGGGTTCGATTCCGGAGAGGGAGCCTGAGAAACGGCTACCACATCCAAGGAAGGCAGCAGGCGCGCAAATTACCCATTCCCGACACGGGGAGGTAGTGACGAAAAATAACGATACAGGTCTCTTTCGAGGCCCTGTAATCGGAATGAGCGTATCCTAAACCCATGGGTGAGGACCCATTGGAGGGCAAGTCTGGTGCCAGCAGCCGCGGTAATTCCAGCTCCAATAGCGTATATTAAAGTTGCTGCAGTTAAAAAGCTCGTAGTTGGATGTCGGGAGTGGGCTGGCGGTCCGCCGCGAGGCGTGCCACCGCCTGTCTCAGACCCTGTCTCCCGGTGCCCCCCGGATGCCCTTGGCTGGGTGTCCGGACGGGGCTCGGAGCGTTTACTTTGAAAAAATTAGAGTGTTCAAAGCGGGCCCGCTTCTCGCCTGAATACCTGAGCTAGGAATAATGGAATAGGACTCCGGTTCTATTTTGTGGGTTTCCTGAACCAGGGCCATGATTAAGAGGGACGGCCGGGGGCATTCGTATTGCGCCGCTAGAGGTGAAATTCTTGGACCGGCGCAAGACGGACGAAAGCGAAAGCATTTGCCAAGAATGTTTTCATTAATCAAGAACGAAAGTCGGAGGTTCGAAGACGATCAGATACCGTCGTAGTTCCGACCGTAAACTATGCCGACCCGCGATCCGGCGGCGTTATTCCCATGACCCGCCGGGCAGCGTGAGGGAAACCACGAGTCTGTGGGTTCCGGGGGGAGTATGGTTGCAAAGCTGAAACTTAAAGGAATTGACGGAAGGGCACCACCAGGAGTGGAGCCTGCGGCTTAATTTGACTCAACACGGGAAACCTCACCCGGCCCGGACACGGAAAGGATTGACAGATTGATAGCTCTTTCTCGATTCTGTGGGTGGTGGTGCATGGCCGTTCTTAGTTGGTGGAGCGATTTGTCTGGTTAATTCCGATAACGAACGAGACTCCGGCATGCTAAATAGTTACGCGGCCCTCCGCGGTCGGCGTCAAACTTCTTAGAGGGACAAGTGGCGTTCAGCCACGCGAGATGGAGCAATAACAGGTCTGTGATGCCCTTAGATGTCCGGGGCTGCACGCGCGCCACAATGGTTGGATCAGCGTGTGCCTACCCTACACCGAGAGGTGCGGGTAATCCGCTGAACCCCATTCGTGATGGGGACTGGGGATTGCAATTATTCCCCATGAACGAGGAATTCCCAGTAAGCGCGGGTCATAAGCTCGC
>NW_027658456.1:10000-20000 GCF_041902795.1 Electrophorus electricus
GTGTGCCCAGGCCCAGAGCTACTTTGCTGGGCATGAATGTGTTTGAACTCTTGGGCCTGGAAGTCTGGTAGTAGTAGTATGATTTAAAGGCACAAAGTGATTGAAGTGTGCCCAGGCCCAGAGCTACTTTGCTGGGCATGACTGTGTTTGACCTCTTGGGCCTGGAAGTCTGGTGGTAGTAGTAGTATGATTTAAAGGCACAAAGTGATTGAAGTGTGCCCAGGCCCAGAGCTACTTTGCTGGGCATGAATGTGTTTGAACTCTTGGGCCTGGAAGTCTGGTAGTAGTAGTAGTAGTAGTAGTAGTAGTAGTAGTAGTAGTAGTAGTATGATTTAAAGGTACAAAGTGAATGAAGTGTGCCCAGGCCCAGAGCTACTTTGCTGGGCATGACTGTGTTTGACCTCTTGGCTCTGGAAGTCTATTTCTAGGCTTATATAAAGGGTCAAACTTCTTGAAGTGTGCCCAGGCCCAGAGCTACTTTGCTGGGCATGACTGTGTTTGACCTCTGGGGCCTGGAAGTCTGGTAGTAGTAGTATGATTTAAAGGCACAAAGTGATTGAAGTGTGCCCAGGCCCAGAGCTACTTTGCTGGGCATGACTGTGTTTGACCTCTTGGGCCTGGAAGTCTGGTAGTAGTAGTAGTAGTAGTAGTAGTAGTAGTAGTAGTAGTATGATTTAAAGGTACAAAGTGAATGAAGTGTGCCCAGGCCCAGAGCTACTTTGCTGGGCATGACTGTGTTTGACGTCTTGGGCCTGGAAGTCTGGTAGTAGTAGTATGATTTAAAGGTACAAAGTGAATGAAGTGTGCCCAGGCCCAGAGCTACTTTGCTGGGCATGACTGTGTTTGACCTCTTGGCTCTGGAAGTCTATTTCTAGGCTTATATAAAGGGTCAAACTTCTTGAAGTGTGCCCAGGCCCAGAGCTACTTTGCTGGGCATGACTGTGTTTGACCTCTGGGGCCTGGAAGTCTGGTAGTAGTAGTATGATTTAAAGGCACAAAGTGATTGAAGTGTGCCCAGGCCCAGAGCTACTTTGCTGGGCATGAATGTGTTTGAACTCTTGGGCCTGGAAGTCTATTTCTAGGCTTATATAAAGGGTCAAACTTCTTGAAGTGTGCCCAGGCCCAGAGCTACTTTGCTGGGCATGACTGTGTTTGACCTCTTGGGCCTGGAAGTCTGGTAGTAGTAGTAGTAGTAGTAGTAGTAGTAGTAGTAGTAGTAGTAGTATGATTTAAAGGTACAAAGTGAATGAAGTGTGCCCAGGCCCACAGCTACTTTGCTGGGCATGACTGTGTTTGACCTCTTGGGCCTGAAAGTCTATTTCTAGGCTTATATAAAGGGTCAAACTTCTTGAAGTGTGCCCAGGCCCAGAGCTACTTTGCTGGGCATGACTGTGTTTGACCTCTGGGGCCTGGAAGTCTGGTAGTAGTAGTATGATTTAAAGACACAAAGTGATTGAAGTGTGCCCAGGCCCAGAGCTACTTTGCTGGGCATGAATGTGTTTGAACTCTTGGGCCTGGAAGTCTGGTAGTAGTAGTATGATTTAAAGGTACAAAGTGAATGAAGTGTGCCCAGGCCCAGAGCTACTTTGCTGTGCATGACTGTGTTTGACCTCTTGGCTCTGGAAGTCTATTTCTAGGCTTATATAAAGGGTCAAACTTCTTGAAGTGTGCCCAGGCCCAGAGCTACTTTGCTGGGCATGACTGTGTTTGACCTCTGGGGCCTGGAAGTCTGGTAGTAGTAGTATGATTTAAAGGCACAAAGTGATTGAAGTGTGCCCAGGCCCAGAGCTACTTTGCTGGGCATGATTCTGTGACCTCTTGGGTCTGGAAATGTGGTACTTTGAAGGATTAAAAGAGTGAAACGGTCTGAAGTGTGCGCAGGTGTAAAGCAACCTTGCTAGGCATGAAGGTGTGACCTCCAGGGCCTGGAAGTCTGGTGGTAGTAGTAGTATGATTTAAAGGCACAAAGTGATTGAAGTGTGCCCAGGCCCAGAGCTACTTTGCTGGGCATGACTGTGTTTGACCTCTTGGGCCTGGAAGTCTGGTGGTAGTAGTAGTATGATTTAAAGGCACAAAGTGAATGAAGTGTGCCCAGGCCCAGAGCTACTTTGCTGGGCATGACTGTGTTTGACCTCTTGGGCCTGGAAGTCTGGTAGTAGTAGTAGTAGTAGTAGTAGTAGTAGTAGTAGTAGTATGATTTAAAGGTACAAAGTGAATGAAGTGTGCCCAGGCCCAGAGCTACTTTGCTGGGCATGACTGTGTTTGACCTCTTGGCTCTGGAAGTCTATTTCTAGGCTTATATAAAGGGTCAAACTTCTTGAAGTGTGCCCAGGCCCAGAGCTACTTTGCTGTGTATGACTGTGTGACCTCTTGGCCCTGGAATTCTGGTGGTAGTAGTAGTATGATTTAAAGGCACAAAGTGATTGAAGTGTGCCCAGGCCCAGAGCTACTTTGCTGGGCATGACTGTGTTTGACCTCTTGGGCCTGGAAGTCTGGTAGTAGTAGTATGATTTAAAGGCACAAAGTGATTGAAGTGTGCCCAGGCCCAGAGCTACTTTGCTGGGCATGAATGTGTTTGAACTCTTGGGCCTGGAAGTCTATTTCTAGGCTTATATAAAGGGACAAACTTCTTGAAGTGTGCCCAGGCCCAGAGCTACTTTGCTGTGTATGACTGTGTGACCTCTTGGCCCTGGAATTCTGGTGGTAGTAGTAGTAGTAGTAGTATGATTTAAAGGTACAAAGTGAATGAAGTGTGCCCAGGCCCAGAGCCAGGCCTGGGCAGCAGGGGGCGCTCCTGGCCATGCCCAGCGAGTTTCGTGCGAATCGGACCTGGTCCGGAAGAGATACGAAGGGAAAACTCATTACTCGTCGGGGTGGCACATCCAGGCTCTCGACCCTCCCAAAGCGTCCGACCAGGGTGCACCCTGCCGGGCATGGTTAGCCGCCAGCCCCCTTCCTGGAGGTCTGGTTGGCACGGGGTTTTGATTTATCGGTTTCATATCTCTGGGCTCCTTGGGAGCAGAAAGTCGGTTGAGGGCCCTTTGGAAAGAGCCGGGGCTGCCGTTTAACGCTGTCCAAGCGGCAGGCGAAGCGCACCCACCGTTTTTACGCTATGATTTTTTAAAACCGCCGGGGCGGCAAACACAGGGCCGGTCGGGTTTGAAGACGAATATCTCTTCGGCCCTTGGGAGGAGAGAAGCAGCGCGGGTCACCTTTGAACGCGCTCGCTGCCAGGAACGTCTGGCGTAAAAGTTTCGTGGGAATCGGACGTTCCTAGGCTGAGAAGCGAGCGCCCGCCCTCGGGCGGTCGGGGGCCCCTTTCTCATTCCCCGTCTGGGCTAAAAATACGAGGTCGGACCCGATGGACTCGGGAGACTGGAGAGTACCAGGGAGACCCTGGAAGCAGGCGACCCGACCCACGCTTCGCTGTCTCCTCGGCCCTCGGGAGTAGAAGCGCGGGGACGGTGGCGTGGGCAGCAGGGGGCGCTCCTGGCCATGCCCAGCGAGTTTCGTGCGAATCGGACCTGGTCCGGAAGAGATACGAAGGGAAAACTCATTACTCGTCGGGGTGGCACATCCAGGCTCTCGACCCTCCCAAAGCGTCCGACCAGGGTGCACCCTGCCGGGCATGGTTAGCCGCCAGCCCCCTTCCTGGAGGTCTGGTTGGCACGGGGTTTTGATTTTTCGGTTTCATATCTCTGGGCTCCTTGGGAGCAGAAAGTCGGTTGAGGGCCCTTTGGAAAGAGCCGGGGCTGCCGTTTAACGCTGTCCAAGCGGCAGGCGAAGCGCACCCACCGTTTTTACGCTATGATTTTTTAAAACCGCCGGGGCGGCAAACACAGGGCCGGTCGGGTTTGAAGACGAATATCTCTTCGGCCCTTGGGAGGAGAGAAGCAGCGCGGGTCACCTTTGAACGCGCTCGCTGCCAGGAACGTCTGGCGTAAAAGTTTCGTGGGAATCGGACGTTCCTAGGCTGAGAAGCGAGCGCCCGCCCTCGGGCGGTCGGGGGCCCCTTTCTCATTCCCCGTCTGGGCTAAAAATACGAGGTCGGACCCGATGGACTCGGGAGACTGGAGAGTACCAGGGAGACCCTGGAAGCAGGCGACCCGACCCACGCTTCGCTGTCTCCTCGGCCCTCGGGAGTAGAAGCGCGGGGACGGTGGCGTGGGCAGCAGGGGGCGCTCCTGGCCATGCCCAGCGAGTTTCGTGCGAATCGGACCTGGTCCGGAAGAGATACGAAGGGAAAACTCATTACTCGTCGGGGTGGCACATCCAGGCTCTCGACCCTCCCAAAGCGTCCGACCAGGGTGCACCCTGCCGGGCATGGTTAGCCGCCAGCCCCCTTCCTGGAGGTCTGGTTGGCACGGGGTTTTGATTTATCGGTTTCATATCTCTGGGCTCCTTGGGAGCAGAAAGTCGGTTGAGGGCCCTTTGGAAAGAGCCGGGGCTGCCGTTTAACGCTGTCCAAGCGGCAGGCGAAGCGCACCCACCGTTTTTACGCTATGATTTTTTAAAACCGCCGGGGCGGCAAACACAGGGCCGGTCGGGTTTGAAGACGAATATCTCTTCGGCCCTTGGGAGGAGAGAAGCAGCGCGGGTCACCTTTGAACGCGCTCGCTGCCAGGAACGTCTGGCGTAAAAGTTTCGTGGGAATCGGACGTTCCTAGGCTGAGAAGCGAGCGCCCGCCCTCGGGCGGTCGGGGGCCCCTTTCTCATTCCCCGTCTGGGCTAAAAATACGAGGTCGGACCCGATGGACTCGGGAGACTGGAGAGTACCAGGGAGACCCTGGAAGCAGGCGACCCGACCCACGCTTCGCTGTCTCCTCGGCCCTCGGGAGTAGAAGCGCGGGGACGGTGGCGTGGGCAGCAGGGGGCGCTCCTGGCCATGCCCAGCGAGTTTCGTGCGAATCGGACCTGGTCCGGAAGAGATACGAAGGGAAAACTCATTACTCGTCGGGGTGGCACATCCAGGCTCTCGACCCTCCCAAAGTGTCCGACCAGGGTGCACCCTGCCGGGCTAAGAGAACAGCCAGGTGAACCCTGGAGGTTCCGAACTCCAGACCCCTGGACCCGACGGCTCAGTCCGCCTCAGGTGCACTACAGAGGTCCTCGGGCTGTCCCTGAGTGCATTAAAACGGAAATCAGAATTACTCCCCCGGGTGGCACTTCCAGGCTCTCGACCCTCCCAAAGTGTCCGACCAGGGTGCACCCTGCTGGGCATGGTTAGCCGCCAGCCCCCTTCCTGGAGGTCTGGTTGGCACGGGGTTTTGCAAATAGGTCCCGTCGGGTATATGGGAGAGCAAAGAGAATCAATGGGGTCCAAGCACTAAATTCATCCAGTGGCGTTCTCTGGAAGCCCAAGGGGAGTCCGAGGGGTGTTCGGCCGGCAAGGGGAGCTCTCCCTCGGACACATGATCAAACGCCTGTCCCCTACCGGAAAGTGGTGTGCTCTGGATGCCCCCCCCCCCCCCCATCCCCCGAGGGGGGTGCTTATCCCGCGAGGGGAGCCCTCCTCGGGTTAAGTGAACCATCATGCCGATTCCCCTATGGAAGTGGGCACATCCAGGCACACAGTCTGCTTTGCTCTCCCCGACCCGAGTGCGTCTGTTGGGCTGAGTGTACGCCCAGGCAACTGGATCCAATGGCTCAGTCCGCCGCAGCGTGCTTCGACGATGGGTCGTACAGCCATGCCACCAGGGTGGGCGTGTTTGTAAATGTACCAGTGGATTCTCGTCGGCCTGCCACATCCATGGTATCGACCCACCAGGCCTGTCCGACCAGGGGTTGACCCTGGACGGGCACGGTCTGTGGTTTGGCCCTTGTCCTAGATGAAATCGGGCACGGGGTTTTCTGGCCAGGTACCATCGGGTTACTGGGAGAGCGGCTTCGGTCTCCAGGTGAGACCAATGGTGAAGCAGCACGAGGCAATGGAGAGCATGCAAAGCGATGGGGAAGCCATGCACGGCAATGGCCACGAAAAAAAAAAAAAAATCACCACGGAAGGAACGTGAAGAACAAGGAGGAGTGTAGTGACACTGCCCAAAGCTGCCCGGTGTTGCAGGGGTCTATTGGTGTGTTGCTTCCTTGTTTGGTAGAGTGGAGTACCAGACCCGCCAGGGGTAGGCAAACCATTCCCCCTACGGTAAGTGAGGAGCCAGCCATTTGACGAGCGGGTGTCCACGTGTACGGGTGCGAGCGCTATCCCCCCACACGGGGTTAGGCCACGGCCTTAGGTGGACGTCTGCCGACCAGCCCCGGCTGATCCAGAACTTCTGATGTGGAGAGCGGTTTTGACAGATCCTCCCTGGTTCTAGCGGGTCAAGCCTCTGATGGGGGGTGGGGGTTATTTGTAACCCATCCCAGAACTCTCTGGGGGAGACTCAGACGGCCAGTCTGTCTACTCAGTTGTCCTATACTGGTGTCTGTGGTTTGGGAGGAAGGGAGTGCCCTGCTTTGTTGGCCTCCTCTTCAAACCTACCTGGGCCCACGAATCACTCTTCTTGGTTACATCACGAAACGTAGGTTGAGCGAGGCTAGGGGGGAGGGAATTCGACGAGGTCTTTCCCTTGTCCCCCCACCAGCGGCCCACGAAAATCAAAACGGCGTGAAGAGAGGGAACGCCGAAAGCACCTGGAGTCGGCCGTCCGCACCTCCGGAGGAGGTGGACGGGGTACGGTGCGGGCATGACCGGATGGGACAGCTTTGCATCAAGGTGAGAGGTCGGCGTCCGAAGGCCAGAGGGCGGTGCGCGAGCACGTTTACACTGGCCGCGGAAGCTGTCCTGGGTAGCCCTGTATGGCGTCTGGACCTGACGGCGCACGCACTTACAACCCGCTGCTTCCTAGCCCCCGGAAGGGGAGGCGGATGTCACTCGTGGTTCATCCCAGACCACGGTGCAAACTACCTGGTTGATCCTGCCAGTAACATATGCTTGTCTCAAAGATTAAGCCATGCAGGTCTAAGTGCACACGGCCGGTACAGTGAAACTGCGAATGGCTCATTAAATCAGTTATGGTTCCTTTGATCGCTCCACACGTTACTCGGATAACTGTGGTAATTCTAGAGCTAATACATGCAAACGAGCGCTGACCCTTCGGGGGATGCGTGCATTTATCAGACCCAAAACCCATCCGGGGGGCTCGGGCCCCCCGGCCGCTTTGGTGACTCTAGATAACCTCGGGCCGATCGCGCGCCCTCCGCGGCGGCGACGTCTCATTCGAATGTCTGCCCTATCAACTTTCGATGGTACCATAGTCGGCTACCATGGTGACCACGGGTAACGGGGAATCAGGGTTCGATTCCGGAGAGGGAGCCTGAGAAACGGCTACCACATCCAAGGAAGGCAGCAGGCGCGCAAATTACCCATTCCCGACACGGGGAGGTAGTGACGAAAAATAACGATACAGGTCTCTTTCGAGGCCCTGTAATCGGAATGAGCGTATCCTAAACCCATGGGTGAGGACCCATTGGAGGGCAAGTCTGGTGCCAGCAGCCGCGGTAATTCCAGCTCCAATAGCGTATATTAAAGTTGCTGCAGTTAAAAAGCTCGTAGTTGGATGTCGGGAGTGGGCTGGCGGTCCGCCGCGAGGCGTGCCACCGCCTGTCTCAGACCCTGTCTCCCGGTGCCCCCCGGATGCCCTTGGCTGGGTGTCCGGACGGGGCTCGGAGCGTTTACTTTGAAAAAATTAGAGTGTTCAAAGCGGGCCCGCTTCTCGCCTGAATACCTGAGCTAGGAATAATGGAATAGGACTCCGGTTCTATTTTGTGGGTTTCCTGAACCAGGGCCATGATTAAGAGGGACGGCCGGGGGCATTCGTATTGCGCCGCTAGAGGTGAAATTCTTGGACCGGCGCAAGACGGACGAAAGCGAAAGCATTTGCCAAGAATGTTTTCATTAATCAAGAACGAAAGTCGGAGGTTCGAAGACGATCAGATACCGTCGTAGTTCCGACCGTAAACTATGCCGACCCGCGATCCGGCGGCGTTATTCCCATGACCCGCCGGGCAGCGTGAGGGAAACCACGAGTCTGTGGGTTCCGGGGGGAGTATGGTTGCAAAGCTGAAACTTAAAGGAATTGACGGAAGGGCACCACCAGGAGTGGAGCCTGCGGCTTAATTTGACTCAACACGGGAAACCTCACCCGGCCCGGACACGGAAAGGATTGACAGATTGATAGCTCTTTCTCGATTCTGTGGGTGGTGGTGCATGGCCGTTCTTAGTTGGTGGAGCGATTTGTCTGGTTAATTCCGATAACGAACGAGACTCCGGCATGCTAAATAGTTACGCGGCCCTCCGCGGTCGGCGTCAAACTTCTTAGAGGGACAAGTGGCGTTCAGCCACGCGAGATGGAGCAATAACAGGTCTGTGATGCCCTTAGATGTCCGGGGCTGCACGCGCGCCACAATGGTTGGATCAGCGTGTGCCTACCCTACACCGAGAGGTGCGGGTAATCCGCTGAACCCCATTCGTGATGGGGACTGGGGATTGCAATTATTCCCCATGAACGAGGAATTCCCAGTAAGCGCGGGTCATAAGCTCGCGTTGATTAAGTCCCTGCCCTTTGTACACACCGCCCGTCGCTACTACCGATCGGATGGTTTAGTGAGGTCCTCGGATCGGCCCCGCCGGGGCTCCTCGCGGGCCTTGGCGGAGCGCCGAGAAGTCGATCAAACTTGACTATCTAGAGGAAGTAAAAGTCGTAACAAGGTTTTCGTAGGTGAACCTGCGAAAGGATCATTAACGGGTAACGCTGTCCGGCGTGCCTCCTCTCCCGACCCCCTCGACTTCGCCGTCCCCCCGCGTCGGGGCCCAGGGTCGAAAGGGTCTTCGGGGTTGCTGTTACACGTGGTCGCTTGCAGGTCAGGCTGGACAGAAGGCATAAAGGAGGAGCCTAGTCCCTCCCACCCCTTCCTCGTCCTCCGCCTCTTCCTCCGCGTCGTCCTTCAGCACCCCCCCCCCGCAGGCCCCGGTATTCTCTGGGTTCCAGCGCGAGAGACGCGTCGTTCAAAAAACTCGGCGTCCCCGCTCGTCGGGCGAAGGCCGGTTTCCCCTCACCTTGCCGGCAGGAGAAGCGCCTGCGAGTCGAGCGGGTCGTACGGGTCCGTCCCGCGCCCTCCCTCTCGCTCGCACGGCCGCTGCCTCCGTCCACCGCGAGGGGTTTTCCTATTTTGTTGTCCTTGTCATTCATCCCCGTCCCCTTGCTCGCTGACGAGCGGACTTTCCGGGGGGGGTTGCGAGCGCTGCTCCTCGTGGGGCAGGCCATGGCCCTTCCTGTGTTCGTCCGCCCACCGGCGTCCTGGGGCGTGGTGGTGGTGGGTGGCGCAGCCGGTTCCCCTGCTTCTCTCTCTCAGAAAGGAGTCTCAGGGGGACCCCCGGCAGGTACCTAGGGCTTGGCCCACGCTACGTGAGTTCCACCCCTTTCGAGGGGTCGGACGGGGCGGGCGCGGAGGGCCGCGGTTCAAAGACTGACTCGTCTGCCACGTGGGGCGTGTGGGCAAAGCGCAACCCCGCGCCCGTTTCAACACTCGCAGACGGGGGCGCCTGACCGGTTGGTGAAACCTTTTAAACCTGTCTTTGTAGTCGTGGTGAAAGACCTAAACTGAGCCTGAAATAAAAGAGTACAACTCTTAGCGGTGGATCACTTGGCTCGTGCGTCGATGAAGAACGCAGCCAGCTGCGAGAACTAATGTGAATTGCAGGACACATTGATCATCGACATTTCGAACGCACATTGCGGCCCCGGGTCCATCCCGGGGCTACGCCTGTCTGAGGGTCGCTATTCCTATCTGTCGGACCTGCCTTCTCAGGCGGGACCGCGGTTGGAGGTTCGTAGGTGGGGGGGTGCCCCCTGGCCTCCGTCTTCCTAAAAGCAGACGGTTCCCGGTCGCTGTCTCGGTGAGATCCGGTCGGTGGGTTCGCTGCGGTTGAGTGCCCGTTCTCCGTGCACAAGCTTCTCCTCCCCCGCTTCGGTTCGTTTCGGTTCGTTTCGGCTCCGCTCCT
>NW_027658456.1:27500-37500 GCF_041902795.1 Electrophorus electricus
GCATGACTGTGTTTGACCTCTGGGGCCTGGAAGTCTGGTAGTAGTAGTATGATTTAAAGACACAAAGTGATTGAAGTGTGCCCAGGCCCAGAGCTACTTTGCTGGGCATGAATGTGTTTGAACTCTTGGGCCTGGAAGTCTGGTAGTAGTAGTATGATTTAAAGGTACAAAGTGAATGAAGTGTGCCCAGGCCCAGAGCTACTTTGCTGTGCATGACTGTGTTTGACCTCTTGGCTCTGGAAGTCTATTTCTAGGCTTATATAAAGGGTCAAACTTCTTGAAGTGTGCCCAGGCCCAGAGCTACTTTGCTGGGCATGACTGTGTTTGACCTCTGGGGCCTGGAAGTCTGGTAGTAGTAGTATGATTTAAAGGCACAAAGTGATTGAAGTGTGCCCAGGCCCAGAGCTACTTTGCTGGGCATGATTCTGTGACCTCTTGGGTCTGGAAATGTGGTACTTTGAAGGATTAAAAGAGTGAAACGGTCTGAAGTGTGCGCAGGTGTAAAGCAACCTTGCTAGGCATGAAGGTGTGACCTCCAGGGCCTGGAAGTCTGGTGGTAGTAGTAGTATGATTTAAAGGCACAAAGTGATTGAAGTGTGCCCAGGCCCAGAGCTACTTTGCTGGGCATGACTGTGTTTGACCTCTTGGGCCTGGAAGTCTGGTGGTAGTAGTAGTATGATTTAAAGGCACAAAGTGATTGAAGTGTGCCCAGGCCCAGAGCTACTTTGCTGGGCATGACTGTGTTTGACCTCTTGGCTCTGGAAGTCTATTTCTAGGCTTATATAAAGGGTCAAACTTCTTGAAGTGTGCCCAGGCCCAGAGCTACTTTGCTGGGCATGACTGTGTTTGACCTCTGGGGCCTGGAAGTCTGGTAGTAGTAGTATGATTTAAAGGCACAAAGTGATTGAAGTGTGCCCAGGCCCAGAGCTACTTTGCTGGGCATGAATGTGTTTGAACTCTTGGGCCTGGAAGTCTATTTCTAGGCTTATATAAAGGGTCAAACTTCTTGAAGTGTGCCCAGGCCCAGAGCTACTTTGCTGGGCATGACTGTGTTTGACCTCTTGGGCCTGGAAGTCTGGTAGTAGTAGTAGTAGTAGTAGTAGTAGTAGTAGTAGTAGTAGTAGTATGATTTAAAGGTACAAAGTGAATGAAGTGTGCCCAGGCCCACAGCTACTTTGCTGGGCATGACTGTGTTTGACCTCTTGGGCCTGAAAGTCTATTTCTAGGCTTATATAAAGGGTCAAACTTCTTGAAGTGTGCCCAGGCCCAGAGCTACTTTGCTGGGCATGACTGTGTTTGACCTCTGGGGCCTGGAAGTCTGGTAGTAGTAGTATGATTTAAAGACACAAAGTGATTGAAGTGTGCCCAGGCCCAGAGCTACTTTGCTGGGCATGAATGTGTTTGAACTCTTGGGCCTGGAAGTCTGGTAGTAGTAGTATGATTTAAAGGTACAAAGTGAATGAAGTGTGCCCAGGCCCAGAGCTACTTTGCTGTGCATGACTGTGTTTGACCTCTTGGCTCTGGAAGTCTATTTCTAGGCTTATATAAAGGGTCAAACTTCTTGAAGTGTGCCCAGGCCCAGAGCTACTTTGCTGGGCATGACTGTGTTTGACCTCTGGGGCCTGGAAGTCTGGTAGTAGTAGTATGATTTAAAGGCACAAAGTGATTGAAGTGTGCCCAGGCCCAGAGCTACTTTGCTGGGCATGATTCTGTGACCTCTTGGGTCTGGAAATGTGGTACTTTGAAGGATTAAAAGAGTGAAACGGTCTGAAGTGTGCGCAGGTGTAAAGCAACCTTGCTAGGCATGAAGGTGTGACCTCCAGGGCCTGGAAGTCTGGTGGTAGTAGTAGTATGATTTAAAGGCACAAAGTGATTGAAGTGTGCCCAGGCCCAGAGCTACTTTGCTGGGCATGACTGTGTTTGACCTCTTGGGCCTGGAAGTCTGGTGGTAGTAGTAGTATGATTTAAAGGCACAAAGTGATTGAAGTGTGCCCAGGCCCAGAGCTACTTTGCTGGGCATGAATGTGTTTGAACTCTTGGGCCTGGAAGTCTATTTCTAGGCTTATATAAAGGGTCAAACATCTTGAAGTGTGCCCAGGCCCAGAGCTACTTTGCTGTGCATGACTGTGGTTGACCTCTTGGCCCTGGAAGTCTGGTGGTAGTAGTAGTATGATTTAAAGGCACAAAGTGAATGAAGTGTGCCCAGGCCCAGAGCTACTTTGCTGGGCATGAATGTGTTTGAACTCTTGGGCCTGGAAGTCTGGTAGTAGTAGTAGTAGTAGTAGTAGTAGTAGTAGTAGTATGATTTAAAGGCACAAAGTGCTTGAAGTGTGCCCAGGCCCAGAGCTACTTTGCTGTGCATGACTGTGTTTGACCTCTTGGCTCTGGAAGTCTATTTCTAGGCTTATATAAAGGGTCAAACTTCTTGAAGTGTGCCCAGGCCCAGAGCTACTTTGCTGTGTATGACTGTGTGACCTCTTGGCCCTGGAATTCTGGTGGTAGTAGTAGTATGATTTAAAGGCACAAAGTGAATGAAGTGTGCCCAGGCCCAGAGCTACTTTGCTGGGCATGACTGTGTTTGACCTCTTGGGCCTGGAAGTCTGGTAGTAGTAGTATGATTTAAAGGCACAAAGTGATTGAAGTGTGCCCAGGCCCAGAGCTACTTTGCTGGGCATGAATGTGTTTGAACTCTTGGGCCTGGAAGTCTATTTCTAGGCTTATATAAAGGGACAAACTTCTTGAAGTGTGCCCAGGCCCAGAGCTACTTTGCTGTGTATGACTGTGTGACCTCTTGGCCCTGGAATTCTGGTGGTAGTAGTAGTAGTAGTAGTATGATTTAAAGGTACAAAGTGAATGAAGTGTGCCCAGGCCCAGAGCCAGGCCTGGGCAGCAGGGGGCGCTCCTGGCCATGCCCAGCGAGTTTCGTGCGAATCGGACCTGGTCCGGAAGAGATACGAAGGGAAAACTCATTACTCGTCGGGGTGGCACATCCAGGCTCTCGACCCTCCCAAAGCGTCCGACCAGGGTGCACCCTGCCGGGCATGGTTAGCCGCCAGCCCCCTTCCTGGAGGTCTGGTTGGCACGGGGTTTTGATTTATCGGTTTCATATCTCTGGGCTCCTTGGGAGCAGAAAGTCGGTTGAGGGCCCTTTGGAAAGAGCCGGGGCTGCCGTTTAACGCTGTCCAAGCGGCAGGCGAAGCGCACCCACCGTTTTTACGCTATGATTTTTTAAAACCGCCGGGGCGGCAAACACAGGGCCGGTCGGGTTTGAAGACGAATATCTCTTCGGCCCTTGGGAGGAGAGAAGCAGCGCGGGTCACCTTTGAACGCGCTCGCTGCCAGGAACGTCTGGCGTAAAAGTTTCGTGGGAATCGGACGTTCCTAGGCTGAGAAGCGAGCGCCCGCCCTCGGGCGGTCGGGGGCCCCTTTCTCATTCCCCGTCTGGGCTAAAAATACGAGGTCGGACCCGATGGACTCGGGAGACTGGAGAGTACCAGGGAGACCCTGGAAGCAGGCGACCCGACCCACGCTTCGCTGTCTCCTCGGCCCTCGGGAGTAGAAGCGCGGGGACGGTGGCGTGGGCAGCAGGGGGCGCTCCTGGCCATGCCCAGCGAGTTTCGTGCGAATCGGACCTGGTCCGGAAGAGATACGAAGGGAAAACTCATTACTCGTCGGGGTGGCACATCCAGGCTCTCGACCCTCCCAAAGCGTCCGACCAGGGTGCACCCTGCCGGGCATGGTTAGCCGCCAGCCCCCTTCCTGGAGGTCTGGTTGGCACGGGGTTTTGATTTTTCGGTTTCATATCTCTGGGCTCCTTGGGAGCAGAAAGTCGGTTGAGGGCCCTTTGGAAAGAGCCGGGGCTGCCGTTTAACGCTGTCCAAGCGGCAGGCGAAGCGCACCCACCGTTTTTACGCTATGATTTTTTAAAACCGCCGGGGCGGCAAACACAGGGCCGGTCGGGTTTGAAGACGAATATCTCTTCGGCCCTTGGGAGGAGAGAAGCAGCGCGGGTCACCTTTGAACGCGCTCGCTGCCAGGAACGTCTGGCGTAAAAGTTTCATGGGAATCGGACGTTCCTAGGCTGAGAAGCGAGCGTCCGCCCTCGGGCGGTCGGGGGCCCCTTTCTCATTCCCCGTCTGGGCTAAAAATACGAGGTCGGACCCGATGGACTCGGGAGACTGGAGAGTACCAGGGAGACCCTGGAAGCAGGCGACCCGACCCACGCTTCGCTGTCTCCTCGGCCCTCGGGAGTAGAAGCGCGGGGACGGTGGCGTGGGCAGCAGGGGGCGCTCCTGGCCATGCCCAGCGAGTTTCGTGCGAATCGGACCTGGTCCGGAAGAGATACGAAGGGAAAACTCATTACTCGTCGGGGTGGCACATCCAGGCTCTCGACCCTCCCAAAGTGTCCGACCAGGGTGCACCCTGCCGGGCTAAGAGAACAGCCAGGTGAACCCTGGAGGTTCCGAACTCCAGACCCCTGGACCCGACGGCTCAGTCCGCCTCAGGTGCACTACAGAGGTCCTCGGGCTGTCCCTGAGTGCATTAAAACGGAAATCAGAATTACTCCCCCGGGTGGCACTTCCAGGCTCTCGACCCTCCCAAAGTGTCCGACCAGGGTGCACCCTGCTGGGCATGGTTAGCCGCCAGCCCCCTTCCTGGAGGTCTGGTTGGCACGGGGTTTTGCAAATAGGTCCCGTCGGGTATATGGGAGAGCAAAGAGAATCAATGGGGTCCAAGCACTAAATTCATCCAGTGGCGTTCTCTGGAAGCCCAAGGGGAGTCCGAGGGGTGTTCGGCCGGCAAGGGGAGCTCTCCCTCGGACACATGATCAAACGCCTGTCCCCTACCGGAAAGTGGTGTGCTCTGGATGCCCCCCCCCCCCCCCATCCCCCGAGGGGGGTGCTTATCCCGCGAGGGGAGCCCTCCTCGGGTTAAGTGAACCATCATGCCGATTCCCCTATGGAAGTGGGCACATCCAGGCACACAGTCTGCTTTGCTCTCCCCGACCCGAGTGCGTCTGTTGGGCTGAGTGTACGCCCAGGCAACTGGATCCAATGGCTCAGTCCGCCGCAGCGTGCTTCGACGATGGGTCGTACAGCCATGCCACCAGGGTGGGCGTGTTTGTAAATGTACCAGTGGATTCTCGTCGGCCTGCCACATCCATGGTATCGACCCACCAGGCCTGTCCGACCAGGGGTTGACCCTGGACGGGCACGGTCTGTGGTTTGGCCCTTGTCCTAGATGAAATCGGGCACGGGGTTTTCTGGCCAGGTACCATCGGGTTACTGGGAGAGCGGCTTCGGTCTCCAGGTGAGACCAATGGTGAAGCAGCACGAGGCAATGGAGAGCATGCAAAGCGATGGGGAAGCCATGCACGGCAATGGCCACGAAAAAAAAAAAAAAATCACCACGGAAGGAACGTGAAGAACAAGGAGGAGTGTAGTGACACTGCCCAAAGCTGCCCGGTGTTGCAGGGGTCTATTGGTGTGTTGCTTCCTTGTTTGGTAGAGTGGAGTACCAGACCCGCCAGGGGTAGGCAAACCATTCCCCCTACGGTAAGTGAGGAGCCAGCCATTTGACGAGCGGGTGTCCACGTGTACGGGTGCGAGCGCTATCCCCCCACACGGGGTTAGGCCACGGCCTTAGGTGGACGTCTGCCGACCAGCCCCGGCTGATCCAGAACTTCTGATGTGGAGAGCGGTTTTGACAGATCCTCCCTGGTTCTAGCGGGTCAAGCCTCTGATGGGGGGTGGGGGTTATTTGTAACCCATCCCAGAACTCTCTGGGGGAGACTCAGACGGCCAGTCTGTCTACTCAGTTGTCCTATACTGGTGTCTGTGGTTTGGGAGGAAGGGAGTGCCCTGCTTTGTTGGCCTCCTCTTCAAACCTACCTGGGCCCACGAATCACTCTTCTTGGTTACATCACGAAACGTAGGTTGAGCGAGGCTAGGGGGGAGGGAATTCGACGAGGTCTTTCCCTTGTCCCCCCACCAGCGGCCCACGAAAATCAAAACGGCGTGAAGAGAGGGAACGCCGAAAGCACCTGGAGTCGGCCGTCCGCACCTCCGGAGGAGGTGGACGGGGTACGGTGCGGGCATGACCGGATGGGACAGCTTTGCATCAAGGTGAGAGGTCGGCGTCCGAAGGCCAGAGGGCGGTGCGCGAGCACGTTTACACTGGCCGCGGAAGCTGTCCTGGGTAGCCCTGTATGGCGTCTGGACCTGACGGCGCACGCACTTACAACCCGCTGCTTCCTAGCCCCCGGAAGGGGAGGCGGATGTCACTCGTGGTTCATCCCAGACCACGGTGCAAACTACCTGGTTGATCCTGCCAGTAACATATGCTTGTCTCAAAGATTAAGCCATGCAGGTCTAAGTGCACACGGCCGGTACAGTGAAACTGCGAATGGCTCATTAAATCAGTTATGGTTCCTTTGATCGCTCCACACGTTACTCGGATAACTGTGGTAATTCTAGAGCTAATACATGCAAACGAGCGCTGACCCTTCGGGGGATGCGTGCATTTATCAGACCCAAAACCCATCCGGGGGGCTCGGGCCCCCCGGCCGCTTTGGTGACTCTAGATAACCTCGGGCCGATCGCGCGCCCTCCGCGGCGGCGACGTCTCATTCGAATGTCTGCCCTATCAACTTTCGATGGTACCATAGTCGGCTACCATGGTGACCACGGGTAACGGGGAATCAGGGTTCGATTCCGGAGAGGGAGCCTGAGAAACGGCTACCACATCCAAGGAAGGCAGCAGGCGCGCAAATTACCCATTCCCGACACGGGGAGGTAGTGACGAAAAATAACGATACAGGTCTCTTTCGAGGCCCTGTAATCGGAATGAGCGTATCCTAAACCCATGGGTGAGGACCCATTGGAGGGCAAGTCTGGTGCCAGCAGCCGCGGTAATTCCAGCTCCAATAGCGTATATTAAAGTTGCTGCAGTTAAAAAGCTCGTAGTTGGATGTCGGGAGTGGGCTGGCGGTCCGCCGCGAGGCGTGCCACCGCCTGTCTCAGACCCTGTCTCCCGGTGCCCCCCGGATGCCCTTGGCTGGGTGTCCGGACGGGGCTCGGAGCGTTTACTTTGAAAAAATTAGAGTGTTCAAAGCGGGCCCGCTTCTCGCCTGAATACCTGAGCTAGGAATAATGGAATAGGACTCCGGTTCTATTTTGTGGGTTTCCTGAACCAGGGCCATGATTAAGAGGGACGGCCGGGGGCATTCGTATTGCGCCGCTAGAGGTGAAATTCTTGGACCGGCGCAAGACGGACGAAAGCGAAAGCATTTGCCAAGAATGTTTTCATTAATCAAGAACGAAAGTCGGAGGTTCGAAGACGATCAGATACCGTCGTAGTTCCGACCGTAAACTATGCCGACCCGCGATCCGGCGGCGTTATTCCCATGACCCGCCGGGCAGCGTGAGGGAAACCACGAGTCTGTGGGTTCCGGGGGGAGTATGGTTGCAAAGCTGAAACTTAAAGGAATTGACGGAAGGGCACCACCAGGAGTGGAGCCTGCGGCTTAATTTGACTCAACACGGGAAACCTCACCCGGCCCGGACACGGAAAGGATTGACAGATTGATAGCTCTTTCTCGATTCTGTGGGTGGTGGTGCATGGCCGTTCTTAGTTGGTGGAGCGATTTGTCTGGTTAATTCCGATAACGAACGAGACTCCGGCATGCTAAATAGTTACGCGGCCCTCCGCGGTCGGCGTCAAACTTCTTAGAGGGACAAGTGGCGTTCAGCCACGCGAGATGGAGCAATAACAGGTCTGTGATGCCCTTAGATGTCCGGGGCTGCACGCGCGCCACAATGGTTGGATCAGCGTGTGCCTACCCTACACCGAGAGGTGCGGGTAATCCGCTGAACCCCATTCGTGATGGGGACTGGGGATTGCAATTATTCCCCATGAACGAGGAATTCCCAGTAAGCGCGGGTCATAAGCTCGCGTTGATTAAGTCCCTGCCCTTTGTACACACCGCCCGTCGCTACTACCGATCGGATGGTTTAGTGAGGTCCTCGGATCGGCCCCGCCGGGGCTCCTCGCGGGCCTTGGCGGAGCGCCGAGAAGTCGATCAAACTTGACTATCTAGAGGAAGTAAAAGTCGTAACAAGGTTTTCGTAGGTGAACCTGCGAAAGGATCATTAACGGGTAACGCTGTCCGGCGTGCCTCCTCTCCCGACCCCCTCGACTTCGCCGTCCCCCCGCGTCGGGGCCCAGGGTCGAAAGGGTCTTCGGGGTTGCTGTTACACGTGGTCGCTTGCAGGTCAGGCTGGACAGAAGGCATAAAGGAGGAGCCTAGTCCCTCCCACCCCTTCCTCGTCCTCCGCCTCTTCCTCCGCGTCGTCCTTCAGCACCCCCCCCCCGCAGGCCCCGGTATTCTCTGGGTTCCAGCGCGAGAGACGCGTCGTTCAAAAAACTCGGCGTCCCCGCTCGTCGGGCGAAGGCCGGTTTCCCCTCACCTTGCCGGCAGGAGAAGCGCCTGCGAGTCGAGCGGGTCGTACGGGTCCGTCCCGCGCCCTCCCTCTCGCTCGCACGGCCGCTGCCTCCGTCCACCGCGAGGGGTTTTCCTATTTTGTTGTCCTTGTCATTCATCCCCGTCCCCTTGCTCGCTGACGAGCGGACTTTCCGGGGGGGGTTGCGAGCGCTGCTCCTCGTGGGGCAGGCCATGGCCCTTCCTGTGTTCGTCCGCCCACCGGCGTCCTGGGGCGTGGTGGTGGTGGGTGGCGCAGCCGGTTCCCCTGCTTCTCTCTCTCAGAAAGGAGTCTCAGGGGGACCCCCGGCAGGTACCTAGGGCTTGGCCCACGCTACGTGAGTTCCACCCCTTTCGAGGGGTCGGACGGGGCGGGCGCGGAGGGCCGCGGTTCAAAGACTGACTCGTCTGCCACGTGGGGCGTGTGGGCAAAGCGCAACCCCGCGCCCGTTTCAACACTCGCAGACGGGGGCGCCTGACCGGTTGGTGAAACCTTTTAAACCTGTCTTTGTAGTCGTGGTGAAAGACCTAAACTGAGCCTGAAATAAAAGAGTACAACTCTTAGCGGTGGATCACTTGGCTCGTGCGTCGATGAAGAACGCAGCCAGCTGCGAGAACTAATGTGAATTGCAGGACACATTGATCATCGACATTTCGAACGCACATTGCGGCCCCGGGTCCATCCCGGGGCTACGCCTGTCTGAGGGTCGCTATTCCTATCTGTCGGACCTGCCTTCTCAGGCGGGACCGCGGTTGGAGGTTCGTAGGTGGGGGGGTGCCCCCTGGCCTCCGTCTTCCTAAAAGCAGACGGTTCCCGGTCGCTGTCTCGGTGAGATCCGGTCGGTGGGTTCGCTGCGGTTGAGTGCCCGTTCTCCGTGCACAAGCTTCTCCTCCCCCGCTTCGGTTCGTTTCGGTTCGTTTCGGCTCCGCTCCTGGCCTGGCCAGGAACGTGGTCCCCTGCGCCCGAGAAAGAAGCGAGCGTGGCTGCCGGTGGGTTCTCTCCGCTTTGGCTGCCCACGTTTTCGCTTCTTTTCTCACCCCCTGCGCAGGCGGATCACGGAAAGGTGTCTGTTCTGTTCCGTTACGTGCGCGAGCGGAGGGAGGTTGTTGTTACATGCGTTCCCCCCCCCCCTCCCCCGGTGGGGGGGGTGGGGGGGGTCGGGGTTCGGGTGGCTCTGCCTCTGGCGTTTTCCTTACGGGCCGACCTGTCCGTGGCACGTCCGTGACGTCCCGACCTGTGTCCTCGTTAGCCCGGGTGAAAAGGGACTCGTCCCCTAACCCGGCGGTGTTCACGCTTCTGGGCAACCCTCCAGAGCGAACTCGGGAGCGACCTCAGATCAGACGAGACAACCCGCTGAATTTAAGCATATTACTAAGCGGAGGAAAAGAAACTAACAAGGATTCCCTCAGTAGCGGCGAGCGAAGAGGGAAGAGCCCAGCGCTGAATCCCCCGTCCGGGTGCGGGCGAGGGGAATTGTGGCGTATGGAAGTCTGTTTTCTTCCTGGCGCGGGCCGGGGGCC
>NW_027658456.1:42500-55000 GCF_041902795.1 Electrophorus electricus
GTGCCCAGGCCCAGAGCTACTTTGCTGGGCATGACTGTGTTTGACCTCTTGGGCCTGGAAGTCTGGTGGTAGTAGTAGTATGATTTAAAGGCACAAAGTGAATGAAGTGTGCCCAGGCCCAGAGCTACTTTGCTGGGCATGACTGTGTTTGACCTCTTGGGCCTGGAAGTCTGGTAGTAGTAGTAGTAGTAGTAGTAGTAGTAGTAGTAGTAGTATGATTTAAAGGTACAAAGTGAATGAAGTGTGCCCAGGCCCAGAGCTACTTTGCTGGGCATGACTGTGTTTGACCTCTTGGGCCTGGAAGTCTATTTCTAGGCTTATATAAAGGGTCAAACTTCTTGAAGTGTGCCCAGGCCCAGAGCTACTTTGCTGGGCATGACTGTGTTTGACCTCTTGGGTCTGGAAGTCTGGTGGTAGTAGTAGTAGTATGATTTAAAGGCACAAAGTGATTGAAGTGTGCCCAGGCCCAGAGCTACTTTGCTGGGCATGAATGTGTTTGAACTCTTGGGCCTGGAAGTCTGGTAGTAGTAGTATGATTTAAAGGCACAAAGTGATTGAAGTGTGCCCAGGCCCAGAGCTACTTTGCTGGGCATGACTGTGTTTGACCTCTTGGGCCTGGAAGTCTGGTGGTAGTAGTAGTATGATTTAAAGGCACAAAGTGATTGAAGTGTGCCCAGGCCCAGAGCTACTTTGCTGGGCATGAATGTGTTTGAACTCTTGGGCCTGGAAGTCTGGTAGTAGTAGTAGTAGTAGTAGTAGTAGTAGTAGTAGTAGTAGTAGTATGATTTAAAGGTACAAAGTGAATGAAGTGTGCCCAGGCCCAGAGCTACTTTGCTGGGCATGACTGTGTTTGACCTCTTGGCTCTGGAAGTCTATTTCTAGGCTTATATAAAGGGTCAAACTTCTTGAAGTGTGCCCAGGCCCAGAGCTACTTTGCTGGGCATGACTGTGTTTGACCTCTGGGGCCTGGAAGTCTGGTAGTAGTAGTATGATTTAAAGGCACAAAGTGATTGAAGTGTGCCCAGGCCCAGAGCTACTTTGCTGGGCATGACTGTGTTTGACCTCTTGGGCCTGGAAGTCTGGTAGTAGTAGTAGTAGTAGTAGTAGTAGTAGTAGTAGTAGTATGATTTAAAGGTACAAAGTGAATGAAGTGTGCCCAGGCCCAGAGCTACTTTGCTGGGCATGACTGTGTTTGACGTCTTGGGCCTGGAAGTCTGGTAGTAGTAGTATGATTTAAAGGTACAAAGTGAATGAAGTGTGCCCAGGCCCAGAGCTACTTTGCTGGGCATGACTGTGTTTGACCTCTTGGCTCTGGAAGTCTATTTCTAGGCTTATATAAAGGGTCAAACTTCTTGAAGTGTGCCCAGGCCCAGAGCTACTTTGCTGGGCATGACTGTGTTTGACCTCTGGGGCCTGGAAGTCTGGTAGTAGTAGTATGATTTAAAGGCACAAAGTGATTGAAGTGTGCCCAGGCCCAGAGCTACTTTGCTGGGCATGAATGTGTTTGAACTCTTGGGCCTGGAAGTCTATTTCTAGGCTTATATAAAGGGTCAAACTTCTTGAAGTGTGCCCAGGCCCAGAGCTACTTTGCTGGGCATGACTGTGTTTGACCTCTTGGGCCTGGAAGTCTGGTAGTAGTAGTAGTAGTAGTAGTAGTAGTAGTAGTAGTAGTAGTAGTATGATTTAAAGGTACAAAGTGAATGAAGTGTGCCCAGGCCCACAGCTACTTTGCTGGGCATGACTGTGTTTGACCTCTTGGGCCTGAAAGTCTATTTCTAGGCTTATATAAAGGGTCAAACTTCTTGAAGTGTGCCCAGGCCCAGAGCTACTTTGCTGGGCATGACTGTGTTTGACCTCTGGGGCCTGGAAGTCTGGTAGTAGTAGTATGATTTAAAGACACAAAGTGATTGAAGTGTGCCCAGGCCCAGAGCTACTTTGCTGGGCATGAATGTGTTTGAACTCTTGGGCCTGGAAGTCTGGTAGTAGTAGTATGATTTAAAGGTACAAAGTGAATGAAGTGTGCCCAGGCCCAGAGCTACTTTGCTGTGCATGACTGTGTTTGACCTCTTGGCTCTGGAAGTCTATTTCTAGGCTTATATAAAGGGTCAAACTTCTTGAAGTGTGCCCAGGCCCAGAGCTACTTTGCTGGGCATGACTGTGTTTGACCTCTGGGGCCTGGAAGTCTGGTAGTAGTAGTATGATTTAAAGGCACAAAGTGATTGAAGTGTGCCCAGGCCCAGAGCTACTTTGCTGGGCATGATTCTGTGACCTCTTGGGTCTGGAAATGTGGTACTTTGAAGGATTAAAAGAGTGAAACGGTCTGAAGTGTGCGCAGGTGTAAAGCAACCTTGCTAGGCATGAAGGTGTGACCTCCAGGGCCTGGAAGTCTGGTGGTAGTAGTAGTATGATTTAAAGGCACAAAGTGATTGAAGTGTGCCCAGGCCCAGAGCTACTTTGCTGGGCATGACTGTGTTTGACCTCTTGGGCCTGGAAGTCTGGTGGTAGTAGTAGTATGATTTAAAGGCACAAAGTGATTGAAGTGTGCCCAGGCCCAGAGCTACTTTGCTGGGCATGACTGTGTTTGACCTCTTGGCTCTGGAAGTCTATTTCTAGGCTTATATAAAGGGTCAAACTTCTTGAAGTGTGCCCAGGCCCAGAGCTACTTTGCTGGGCATGACTGTGTTTGACCTCTGGGGCCTGGAAGTCTGGTAGTAGTAGTATGATTTAAAGGCACAAAGTGATTGAAGTGTGCCCAGGCCCAGAGCTACTTTGCTGGGCATGAATGTGTTTGAACTCTTGGGCCTGGAAGTCTATTTCTAGGCTTATATAAAGGGTCAAACTTCTTGAAGTGTGCCCAGGCCCAGAGCTACTTTGCTGGGCATGACTGTGTTTGACCTCTTGGGCCTGGAAGTCTGGTAGTAGTAGTAGTAGTAGTAGTAGTAGTAGTAGTAGTAGTAGTAGTAGTATGATTTAAAGGTACAAAGTGAATGAAGTGTGCCCAGGCCCACAGCTACTTTGCTGGGCATGACTGTGTTTGACCTCTTGGGCCTGAAAGTCTATTTCTAGGCTTATATAAAGGGTCAAACTTCTTGAAGTGTGCCCAGGCCCAGAGCTACTTTGCTGGGCATGACTGTGTTTGACCTCTGGGGCCTGGAAGTCTGGTAGTAGTAGTATGATTTAAAGACACAAAGTGATTGAAGTGTGCCCAGGCCCAGAGCTACTTTGCTGGGCATGAATGTGTTTGAACTCTTGGGCCTGGAAGTCTGGTAGTAGTAGTATGATTTAAAGGTACAAAGTGAATGAAGTGTGCCCAGGCCCAGAGCTACTTTGCTGTGCATGACTGTGTTTGACCTCTTGGCTCTGGAAGTCTATTTCTAGGCTTATATAAAGGGTCAAACTTCTTGAAGTGTGCCCAGGCCCAGAGCTACTTTGCTGGGCATGACTGTGTTTGACCTCTGGGGCCTGGAAGTCTGGTAGTAGTAGTATGATTTAAAGGCACAAAGTGATTGAAGTGTGCCCAGGCCCAGAGCTACTTTGCTGGGCATGATTCTGTGACCTCTTGGGTCTGGAAATGTGGTACTTTGAAGGATTAAAAGAGTGAAACGGTCTGAAGTGTGCGCAGGTGTAAAGCAACCTTGCTAGGCATGAAGGTGTGACCTCCAGGGCCTGGAAGTCTGGTGGTAGTAGTAGTATGATTTAAAGGCACAAAGTGATTGAAGTGTGCCCAGGCCCAGAGCTACTTTGCTGGGCATGACTGTGTTTGACCTCTTGGGCCTGGAAGTCTGGTGGTAGTAGTAGTATGATTTAAAGGCACAAAGTGATTGAAGTGTGCCCAGGCCCAGAGCTACTTTGCTGGGCATGACTGTGTTTGACCTCTTGGCTCTGGAAGTCTATTTCTAGGCTTATATAAAGGGTCAAACTTCTTGAAGTGTGCCCAGGCCCAGAGCTACTTTGCTGGGCATGACTGTGTTTGACCTCTGGGGCCTGGAAGTCTGGTAGTAGTAGTATGATTTAAAGGCACAAAGTGATTGAAGTGTGCCCAGGCCCAGAGCTACTTTGCTGGGCATGAATGTGTTTGAACTCTTGGGCCTGGAAGTCTATTTCTAGGCTTATATAAAGGGTCAAACTTCTTGAAGTGTGCCCAGGCCCAGAGCTACTTTGCTGGGCATGACTGTGTTTGACCTCTTGGGCCTGGAAGTCTGGTAGTAGTAGTAGTAGTAGTAGTAGTAGTAGTAGTAGTAGTAGTAGTATGATTTAAAGGTACAAAGTGAATGAAGTGTGCCCAGGCCCACAGCTACTTTGCTGGGCATGACTGTGTTTGACCTCTTGGGCCTGAAAGTCTATTTCTAGGCTTATATAAAGGGTCAAACTTCTTGAAGTGTGCCCAGGCCCAGAGCTACTTTGCTGGGCATGACTGTGTTTGACCTCTGGGGCCTGGAAGTCTGGTAGTAGTAGTATGATTTAAAGACACAAAGTGATTGAAGTGTGCCCAGGCCCAGAGCTACTTTGCTGGGCATGAATGTGTTTGAACTCTTGGGCCTGGAAGTCTGGTAGTAGTAGTATGATTTAAAGGTACAAAGTGAATGAAGTGTGCCCAGGCCCAGAGCTACTTTGCTGTGCATGACTGTGTTTGACCTCTTGGCTCTGGAAGTCTATTTCTAGGCTTATATAAAGGGTCAAACTTCTTGAAGTGTGCCCAGGCCCAGAGCTACTTTGCTGGGCATGACTGTGTTTGACCTCTGGGGCCTGGAAGTCTGGTAGTAGTAGTATGATTTAAAGGCACAAAGTGATTGAAGTGTGCCCAGGCCCAGAGCTACTTTGCTGGGCATGATTCTGTGACCTCTTGGGTCTGGAAATGTGGTACTTTGAAGGATTAAAAGAGTGAAACGGTCTGAAGTGTGCGCAGGTGTAAAGCAACCTTGCTAGGCATGAAGGTGTGACCTCCAGGGCCTGGAAGTCTGGTGGTAGTAGTAGTATGATTTAAAGGCACAAAGTGATTGAAGTGTGCCCAGGCCCAGAGCTACTTTGCTGGGCATGACTGTGTTTGACCTCTTGGGCCTGGAAGTCTGGTGGTAGTAGTAGTATGATTTAAAGGCACAAAGTGATTGAAGTGTGCCCAGGCCCAGAGCTACTTTGCTGGGCATGACTGTGTTTGACCTCTTGGCTCTGGAAGTCTATTTCTAGGCTTATATAAAGGGTCAAACTTCTTGAAGTGTGCCCAGGCCCAGAGCTACTTTGCTGGGCATGACTGTGTTTGACCTCTGGGGCCTGGAAGTCTGGTAGTAGTAGTATGATTTAAAGGCACAAAGTGATTGAAGTGTGCCCAGGCCCAGAGCTACTTTGCTGGGCATGAATGTGTTTGAACTCTTGGGCCTGGAAGTCTATTTCTAGGCTTATATAAAGGGTCAAACTTCTTGAAGTGTGCCCAGGCCCAGAGCTACTTTGCTGGGCATGACTGTGTTTGACCTCTTGGGCCTGGAAGTCTGGTAGTAGTAGTAGTAGTAGTAGTAGTAGTAGTAGTAGTAGTAGTAGTATGATTTAAAGGTACAAAGTGAATGAAGTGTGCCCAGGCCCACAGCTACTTTGCTGGGCATGACTGTGTTTGACCTCTTGGGCCTGAAAGTCTATTTCTAGGCTTATATAAAGGGTCAAACTTCTTGAAGTGTGCCCAGGCCCAGAGCTACTTTGCTGGGCATGACTGTGTTTGACCTCTGGGGCCTGGAAGTCTGGTAGTAGTAGTATGATTTAAAGACACAAAGTGATTGAAGTGTGCCCAGGCCCAGAGCTACTTTGCTGGGCATGAATGTGTTTGAACTCTTGGGCCTGGAAGTCTGGTAGTAGTAGTATGATTTAAAGGTACAAAGTGAATGAAGTGTGCCCAGGCCCAGAGCTACTTTGCTGTGCATGACTGTGTTTGACCTCTTGGCTCTGGAAGTCTATTTCTAGGCTTATATAAAGGGTCAAACTTCTTGAAGTGTGCCCAGGCCCAGAGCTACTTTGCTGGGCATGACTGTGTTTGACCTCTGGGGCCTGGAAGTCTGGTAGTAGTAGTATGATTTAAAGGCACAAAGTGATTGAAGTGTGCCCAGGCCCAGAGCTACTTTGCTGGGCATGATTCTGTGACCTCTTGGGTCTGGAAATGTGGTACTTTGAAGGATTAAAAGAGTGAAACGGTCTGAAGTGTGCGCAGGTGTAAAGCAACCTTGCTAGGCATGAAGGTGTGACCTCCAGGGCCTGGAAGTCTGGTGGTAGTAGTAGTATGATTTAAAGGCACAAAGTGATTGAAGTGTGCCCAGGCCCAGAGCTACTTTGCTGGGCATGACTGTGTTTGACCTCTTGGGCCTGGAAGTCTGGTGGTAGTAGTAGTATGATTTAAAGGCACAAAGTGATTGAAGTGTGCCCAGGCCCAGAGCTACTTTGCTGGGCATGACTGTGTTTGACCTCTTGGCTCTGGAAGTCTATTTCTAGGCTTATATAAAGGGTCAAACTTCTTGAAGTGTGCCCAGGCCCAGAGCTACTTTGCTGGGCATGACTGTGTTTGACCTCTGGGGCCTGGAAGTCTGGTAGTAGTAGTATGATTTAAAGGCACAAAGTGATTGAAGTGTGCCCAGGCCCAGAGCTACTTTGCTGGGCATGAATGTGTTTGAACTCTTGGGCCTGGAAGTCTATTTCTAGGCTTATATAAAGGGTCAAACTTCTTGAAGTGTGCCCAGGCCCAGAGCTACTTTGCTGGGCATGACTGTGTTTGACCTCTTGGGCCTGGAAGTCTGGTAGTAGTAGTAGTAGTAGTAGTAGTAGTAGTAGTAGTAGTAGTAGTATGATTTAAAGGTACAAAGTGAATGAAGTGTGCCCAGGCCCACAGCTACTTTGCTGGGCATGACTGTGTTTGACCTCTTGGGCCTGAAAGTCTATTTCTAGGCTTATATAAAGGGTCAAACTTCTTGAAGTGTGCCCAGGCCCAGAGCTACTTTGCTGGGCATGACTGTGTTTGACCTCTGGGGCCTGGAAGTCTGGTAGTAGTAGTATGATTTAAAGACACAAAGTGATTGAAGTGTGCCCAGGCCCAGAGCTACTTTGCTGG
The DNA here is from genome assembly GCF_041902795.1 of Electrophorus electricus. Taxonomy (NCBI): domain Eukaryota; kingdom Metazoa; phylum Chordata; class Actinopteri; order Gymnotiformes; family Gymnotidae; genus Electrophorus; species Electrophorus electricus. The sequence continues at coordinate 49,582 of NW_027658456.1, forward strand.
GCATGAATGTGTTTGAACTCTTGGGCCTGGAAGTCTGGTAGTAGTAGTATGATTTAAAGGTACAAAGTGAATGAAGTGTGCCCAGGCCCAGAGCTACTTTGCTGTGCATGACTGTGTTTGACCTCTTGGCTCTGGAAGTCTATTTCTAGGCTTATATAAAGAGTCAAACTTCTTGAAGTGTGCCCAGGCCCAGAGCTACTTTGCTGGGCATGACTGTGTTTGACCTCTGGGGCCTGGAAGTCTGGTAGTAGTAGTATGATTTAAAGGCACAAAGTGATTGAAGTGTGCCCAGGCCCAGAGCTACTTTGCTGGGCATGATTCTGTGACCTCTTGGGTCTGGAAATGTGGTACTTTGAAGGATTAAAAGAGTGAAACGGTCTGAAGTGTGCGCAGGTGTAAAGCAACCTTGCTAGGCATGAAGGTGTGACCTCCAGGGCCTGGAAGTCTGGTGGTAGTAGTAGTATGATTTAAAGGCACAAAGTGATTGAAGTGTGCCCAGGCCCAGAGCTACTTTGCTGGGCATGACTGTGTTTGACCTCTTGGGCCTGGAAGTCTGGTGGTAGTAGTAGTATGATTTAAAGGCACAAAGTGATTGAAGTGTGCCCAGGCCCAGAGCTACTTTGCTGGGCATGAATGTGTTTGAACTCTTGGGCCTGGAAGTCTATTTCTAGGCTTATATAAAGGGTCAAACATCTTGAAGTGTGCCCAGGCCCAGAGCTACTTTGCTGTGCATGACTGTGGTTGACCTCTTGGCCCTGGAAGTCTGGTGGTAGTAGTAGTATGATTTAAAGGCACAAAGTGAATGAAGTGTGCCCAGGCCCAGAGCTACTTTGCTGGGCATGAATGTGTTTGAACTCTTGGGCCTGGAAGTCTGGTAGTAGTAGTAGTAGTAGTAGTAGTAGTAGTAGTAGTATGATTTAAAGGCACAAAGTGCTTGAAGTGTGCCCAGGCCCAGAGCTACTTTGCTGTGCATGACTGTGTTTGACCTCTTGGCTCTGGAAGTCTATTTCTAGGCTTATATAAAGGGTCAAACTTCTTGAAGTGTGCCCAGGCCCAGAGCTACTTTGCTGTGTATGACTGTGTGACCTCTTGGCCCTGGAATTCTGGTGGTAGTAGTAGTATGATTTAAAGGCACAAAGTGAATGAAGTGTGCCCAGGCCCAGAGCTACTTTGCTGGGCATGACTGTGTTTGACCTCTTGGGCCTGGAAGTCTGGTAGTAGTAGTATGATTTAAAGGCACAAAGTGATTGAAGTGTGCCCAGGCCCAGAGCTACTTTGCTGGGCATGAATGTGTTTGAACTCTTGGGCCTGGAAGTCTATTTCTAGGCTTATATAAAGGGACAAACTTCTTGAAGTGTGCCCAGGCCCAGAGCTACTTTGCTGTGTATGACTGTGTGACCTCTTGGCCCTGGAATTCTGGTGGTAGTAGTAGTAGTAGTAGTATGATTTAAAGGTACAAAGTGAATGAAGTGTGCCCAGGCCCAGAGCCAGGCCTGGGCAGCAGGGGGCGCTCCTGGCCATGCCCAGCGAGTTTCGTGCGAATCGGACCTGGTCCGGAAGAGATACGAAGGGAAAACTCATTACTCGTCGGGGTGGCACATCCAGGCTCTCGACCCTCCCAAAGCGTCCGACCAGGGTGCACCCTGCCGGGCATGGTTAGCCGCCAGCCCCCTTCCTGGAGGTCTGGTTGGCACGGGGTTTTGATTTATCGGTTTCATATCTCTGGGCTCCTTGGGAGCAGAAAGTCGGTTGAGGGCCCTTTGGAAAGAGCCGGGGCTGCCGTTTAACGCTGTCCAAGCGGCAGGCGAAGCGCACCCACCGTTTTTACGCTATGATTTTTTAAAACCGCCGGGGCGGCAAACACAGGGCCGGTCGGGTTTGAAGACGAATATCTCTTCGGCCCTTGGGAGGAGAGAAGCAGCGCGGGTCACCTTTGAACGCGCTCGCTGCCAGGAACGTCTGGCGTAAAAGTTTCGTGGGAATCGGACGTTCCTAGGCTGAGAAGCGAGCGCCCGCCCTCGGGCGGTCGGGGGCCCCTTTCTCATTCCCCGTCTGGGCTAAAAATACGAGGTCGGACCCGATGGACTCGGGAGACTGGAGAGTACCAGGGAGACCCTGGAAGCAGGCGACCCGACCCACGCTTCGCTGTCTCCTCGGCCCTCGGGAGTAGAAGCGCGGGGACGGTGGCGTGGGCAGCAGGGGGCGCTCCTGGCCATGCCCAGCGAGTTTCGTGCGAATCGGACCTGGTCCGGAAGAGATACGAAGGGAAAACTCATTACTCGTCGGGGTGGCACATCCAGGCTCTCGACCCTCCCAAAGCGTCCGACCAGGGTGCACCCTGCCGGGCATGGTTAGCCGCCAGCCCCCTTCCTGGAGGTCTGGTTGGCACGGGGTTTTGATTTTTCGGTTTCATATCTCTGGGCTCCTTGGGAGCAGAAAGTCGGTTGAGGGCCCTTTGGAAAGAGCCGGGGCTGCCGTTTAACGCTGTCCAAGCGGCAGGCGAAGCGCACCCACCGTTTTTACGCTATGATTTTTTAAAACCGCCGGGGCGGCAAACACAGGGCCGGTCGGGTTTGAAGACGAATATCTCTTCGGCCCTTGGGAGGAGAGAAGCAGCGCGGGTCACCTTTGAACGCGCTCGCTGCCAGGAACGTCTGGCGTAAAAGTTTCGTGGGAATCGGACGTTCCTAGGCTGAGAAGCGAGCGCCCGCCCTCGGGCGGTCGGGGGCCCCTTTCTCATTCCCCGTCTGGGCTAAAAATACGAGGTCGGACCCGATGGACTCGGGAGACTGGAGAGTACCAGGGAGACCCTGGAAGCAGGCGACCCGACCCACGCTTCGCTGTCTCCTCGGCCCTCGGGAGTAGAAGCGCGGGGACGGTGGCGTGGGCAGCAGGGGGCGCTCCTGGCCATGCCCAGCGAGTTTCGTGCGAATCGGACCTGGTCCGGAAGAGATACGAAGGGAAAACTCATTACTCGTCGGGGTGGCACATCCAGGCTCTCGACCCTCCCAAAGCGTCCGACCAGGGTGCACCCTGCCGGGCATGGTTAGCCGCCAGCCCCCTTCCTGGAGGTCTGGTTGGCACGGGGTTTTGATTTATCGGTTTCATATCTCTGGGCTCCTTGGGAGCAGAAAGTCGGTTGAGGGCCCTTTGGAAAGAGCCGGGGCTGCCGTTTAACGCTGTCCAAGCGGCAGGCGAAGCGCACCCACCGTTTTTACGCTATGATTTTTTAAAACCGCCGGGGCGGCAAACACAGGGCCGGTCGGGTTTGAAGACGAATATCTCTTCGGCCCTTGGGAGGAGAGAAGCAGCGCGGGTCACCTTTGAACGCGCTCGCTGCCAGGAACGTCTGGCGTAAAAGTTTCGTGGGAATCGGACGTTCCTAGGCTGAGAAGCGAGCGCCCGCCCTCGGGCGGTCGGGGGCCCCTTTCTCATTCCCCGTCTGGGCTAAAAATACGAGGTCGGACCCGATGGACTCGGGAGACTGGAGAGTACCAGGGAGACCCTGGAAGCAGGCGACCCGACCCACGCTTCGCTGTCTCCTCGGCCCTCGGGAGTAGAAGCGCGGGGACGGTGGCGTGGGCAGCAGGGGGCGCTCCTGGCCATGCCCAGCGAGTTTCGTGCGAATCGGACCTGGTCCGGAAGAGATACGAAGGGAAAACTCATTACTCGTCGGGGTGGCACATCCAGGCTCTCGACCCTCCCAAAGTGTCCGACCAGGGTGCACCCTGCCGGGCTAAGAGAACAGCCAGGTGAACCCTGGAGGTTCCGAACTCCAGACCCCTGGACCCGACGGCTCAGTCCGCCTCAGGTGCACTACAGAGGTCCTCGGGCTGTCCCTGAGTGCATTAAAACGGAAATCAGAATTACTCCCCCGGGTGGCACTTCCAGGCTCTCGACCCTCCCAAAGTGTCCGACCAGGGTGCACCCTGCTGGGCATGGTTAGCCGCCAGCCCCCTTCCTGGAGGTCTGGTTGGCACGGGGTTTTGCAAATAGGTCCCGTCGGGTATATGGGAGAGCAAAGAGAATCAATGGGGTCCAAGCACTAAATTCATCCAGTGGCGTTCTCTGGAAGCCCAAGGGGAGTCCGAGGGGTGTTCGGCCGGCAAGGGGAGCTCTCCCTCGGACACATGATCAAACGCCTGTCCCCTACCGGAAAGTGGTGTGCTCTGGATGCCCCCCCCCCCCCCCCATCCCCCGAGGGGGGTGCTTATCCCGCGAGGGGAGCCCTCCTCGGGTTAAGTGAACCATCATGCCGATTCCCCTATGGAAGTGGGCACATCCAGGCACACAGTCTGCTTTGCTCTCCCCGACCCGAGTGCGTCTGTTGGGCTGAGTGTACGCCCAGGCAACTGGATCCAATGGCTCAGTCCGCCGCAGCGTGCTTCGACGATGGGTCGTACAGCCATGCCACCAGGGTGGGCGTGTTTGTAAATGTACCAGTGGATTCTCGTCGGCCTGCCACATCCATGGTATCGACCCACCAGGCCTGTCCGACCAGGGGTTGACCCTGGACGGGCACGGTCTGTGGTTTGGCCCTTGTCCTAGATGAAATCGGGCACGGGGTTTTCTGGCCAGGTACCATCGGGTTACTGGGAGAGCGGCTTCGGTCTCCAGGTGAGACCAATGGTGAAGCAGCACGAGGCAATGGAGAGCATGCAAAGCGATGGGGAAGCCATGCACGGCAATGGCCACGAAAAAAAAAAAAAAATCACCACGGAAGGAACGTGAAGAACAAGGAGGAGTGTAGTGACACTGCCCAAAGCTGCCCGGTGTTGCAGGGGTCTATTGGTGTGTTGCTTCCTTGTTTGGTAGAGTGGAGTACCAGACCCGCCAGGGGTAGGCAAACCATTCCCCCTACGGTAAGTGAGGAGCCAGCCATTTGACGAGCGGGTGTCCACGTGTACGGGTGCGAGCGCTATCCCCCCACACGGGGTTAGGCCACGGCCTTAGGTGGACGTCTGCCGACCAGCCCCGGCTGATCCAGAACTTCTGATGTGGAGAGCGGTTTTGACAGATCCTCCCTGGTTCTAGCGGGTCAAGCCTCTGATGGGGGGTGGGGGTTATTTGTAACCCATCCCAGAACTCTCTGGGGGAGACTCAGACGGCCAGTCTGTCTACTCAGTTGTCCTATACTGGTGTCTGTGGTTTGGGAGGAAGGGAGTGCCCTGCTTTGTTGGCCTCCTCTTCAAACCTACCTGGGCCCACGAATCACTCTTCTTGGTTACATCACGAAACGTAGGTTGAGCGAGGCTAGGGGGGAGGGAATTCGACGAGGTCTTTCCCTTGTCCCCCCACCAGCGGCCCACGAAAATCAAAACGGCGTGAAGAGAGGGAACGCCGAAAGCACCTGGAGTCGGCCGTCCGCACCTCCGGAGGAGGTGGACGGGGTACGGTGCGGGCATGACCGGATGGGACA
>NW_027658456.1:65000-87500 GCF_041902795.1 Electrophorus electricus
TTGAAGTGTGCCCAGGCCCAGAGCTACTTTGCTGGGCATGACTGTGTTTGACCTCTTGGGCCTGGAAGTCTGGTAGTAGTAGTAGTAGTAGTAGTAGTAGTAGTAGTAGTAGTATGATTTAAAGGTACAAAGTGAATGAAGTGTGCCCAGGCCCAGAGCTACTTTGCTGGGCATGACTGTGTTTGACGTCTTGGGCCTGGAAGTCTGGTAGTAGTAGTATGATTTAAAGGTACAAAGTGAATGAAGTGTGCCCAGGCCCAGAGCTACTTTGCTGGGCATGACTGTGTTTGACCTCTTGGCTCTGGAAGTCTATTTCTAGGCTTATATAAAGGGTCAAACTTCTTGAAGTGTGCCCAGGCCCAGAGCTACTTTGCTGGGCATGACTGTGTTTGACCTCTGGGGCCTGGAAGTCTGGTAGTAGTAGTATGATTTAAAGGCACAAAGTGATTGAAGTGTGCCCAGGCCCAGAGCTACTTTGCTGGGCATGAATGTGTTTGAACTCTTGGGCCTGGAAGTCTATTTCTAGGCTTATATAAAGGGTCAAACTTCTTGAAGTGTGCCCAGGCCCAGAGCTACTTTGCTGGGCATGACTGTGTTTGACCTCTTGGGCCTGGAAGTCTGGTAGTAGTAGTAGTAGTAGTAGTAGTAGTAGTAGTAGTAGTAGTAGTATGATTTAAAGGTACAAAGTGAATGAAGTGTGCCCAGGCCCACAGCTACTTTGCTGGGCATGACTGTGTTTGACCTCTTGGGCCTGAAAGTCTATTTCTAGGCTTATATAAAGGGTCAAACTTCTTGAAGTGTGCCCAGGCCCAGAGCTACTTTGCTGGGCATGACTGTGTTTGACCTCTGGGGCCTGGAAGTCTGGTAGTAGTAGTATGATTTAAAGACACAAAGTGATTGAAGTGTGCCCAGGCCCAGAGCTACTTTGCTGGGCATGAATGTGTTTGAACTCTTGGGCCTGGAAGTCTGGTAGTAGTAGTATGATTTAAAGGTACAAAGTGAATGAAGTGTGCCCAGGCCCAGAGCTACTTTGCTGTGCATGACTGTGTTTGACCTCTTGGCTCTGGAAGTCTATTTCTAGGCTTATATAAAGGGTCAAACTTCTTGAAGTGTGCCCAGGCCCAGAGCTACTTTGCTGGGCATGACTGTGTTTGACCTCTGGGGCCTGGAAGTCTGGTAGTAGTAGTATGATTTAAAGGCACAAAGTGATTGAAGTGTGCCCAGGCCCAGAGCTACTTTGCTGGGCATGATTCTGTGACCTCTTGGGTCTGGAAATGTGGTACTTTGAAGGATTAAAAGAGTGAAACGGTCTGAAGTGTGCGCAGGTGTAAAGCAACCTTGCTAGGCATGAAGGTGTGACCTCCAGGGCCTGGAAGTCTGGTGGTAGTAGTAGTATGATTTAAAGGCACAAAGTGATTGAAGTGTGCCCAGGCCCAGAGCTACTTTGCTGGGCATGACTGTGTTTGACCTCTTGGGCCTGGAAGTCTGGTGGTAGTAGTAGTATGATTTAAAGGCACAAAGTGATTGAAGTGTGCCCAGGCCCAGAGCTACTTTGCTGGGCATGACTGTGTTTGACCTCTTGGCTCTGGAAGTCTATTTCTAGGCTTATATAAAGGGTCAAACTTCTTGAAGTGTGCCCAGGCCCAGAGCTACTTTGCTGGGCATGACTGTGTTTGACCTCTGGGGCCTGGAAGTCTGGTAGTAGTAGTATGATTTAAAGGCACAAAGTGATTGAAGTGTGCCCAGGCCCAGAGCTACTTTGCTGGGCATGAATGTGTTTGAACTCTTGGGCCTGGAAGTCTATTTCTAGGCTTATATAAAGGGTCAAACTTCTTGAAGTGTGCCCAGGCCCAGAGCTACTTTGCTGGGCATGACTGTGTTTGACCTCTTGGGCCTGGAAGTCTGGTAGTAGTAGTAGTAGTAGTAGTAGTAGTAGTAGTAGTAGTAGTAGTATGATTTAAAGGTACAAAGTGAATGAAGTGTGCCCAGGCCCACAGCTACTTTGCTGGGCATGACTGTGTTTGACCTCTTGGGCCTGAAAGTCTATTTCTAGGCTTATATAAAGGGTCAAACTTCTTGAAGTGTGCCCAGGCCCAGAGCTACTTTGCTGGGCATGACTGTGTTTGACCTCTGGGGCCTGGAAGTCTGGTAGTAGTAGTATGATTTAAAGACACAAAGTGATTGAAGTGTGCCCAGGCCCAGAGCTACTTTGCTGGGCATGAATGTGTTTGAACTCTTGGGCCTGGAAGTCTGGTAGTAGTAGTATGATTTAAAGGTACAAAGTGAATGAAGTGTGCCCAGGCCCAGAGCTACTTTGCTGTGCATGACTGTGTTTGACCTCTTGGCTCTGGAAGTCTATTTCTAGGCTTATATAAAGGGTCAAACTTCTTGAAGTGTGCCCAGGCCCAGAGCTACTTTGCTGGGCATGACTGTGTTTGACCTCTGGGGCCTGGAAGTCTGGTAGTAGTAGTATGATTTAAAGGCACAAAGTGATTGAAGTGTGCCCAGGCCCAGAGCTACTTTGCTGGGCATGATTCTGTGACCTCTTGGGTCTGGAAATGTGGTACTTTGAAGGATTAAAAGAGTGAAACGGTCTGAAGTGTGCGCAGGTGTAAAGCAACCTTGCTAGGCATGAAGGTGTGACCTCCAGGGCCTGGAAGTCTGGTGGTAGTAGTAGTATGATTTAAAGGCACAAAGTGATTGAAGTGTGCCCAGGCCCAGAGCTACTTTGCTGGGCATGACTGTGTTTGACCTCTTGGGCCTGGAAGTCTGGTGGTAGTAGTAGTATGATTTAAAGGCACAAAGTGATTGAAGTGTGCCCAGGCCCAGAGCTACTTTGCTGGGCATGACTGTGTTTGACCTCTTGGCTCTGGAAGTCTATTTCTAGGCTTATATAAAGGGTCAAACTTCTTGAAGTGTGCCCAGGCCCAGAGCTACTTTGCTGGGCATGACTGTGTTTGACCTCTGGGGCCTGGAAGTCTGGTAGTAGTAGTATGATTTAAAGGCACAAAGTGATTGAAGTGTGCCCAGGCCCAGAGCTACTTTGCTGGGCATGAATGTGTTTGAACTCTTGGGCCTGGAAGTCTATTTCTAGGCTTATATAAAGGGTCAAACTTCTTGAAGTGTGCCCAGGCCCAGAGCTACTTTGCTGGGCATGACTGTGTTTGACCTCTTGGGCCTGGAAGTCTGGTAGTAGTAGTAGTAGTAGTAGTAGTAGTAGTAGTAGTAGTAGTAGTATGATTTAAAGGTACAAAGTGAATGAAGTGTGCCCAGGCCCACAGCTACTTTGCTGGGCATGACTGTGTTTGACCTCTTGGGCCTGAAAGTCTATTTCTAGGCTTATATAAAGGGTCAAACTTCTTGAAGTGTGCCCAGGCCCAGAGCTACTTTGCTGGGCATGACTGTGTTTGACCTCTGGGGCCTGGAAGTCTGGTAGTAGTAGTATGATTTAAAGACACAAAGTGATTGAAGTGTGCCCAGGCCCAGAGCTACTTTGCTGGGCATGAATGTGTTTGAACTCTTGGGCCTGGAAGTCTGGTAGTAGTAGTATGATTTAAAGGTACAAAGTGAATGAAGTGTGCCCAGGCCCAGAGCTACTTTGCTGTGCATGACTGTGTTTGACCTCTTGGCTCTGGAAGTCTATTTCTAGGCTTATATAAAGGGTCAAACTTCTTGAAGTGTGCCCAGGCCCAGAGCTACTTTGCTGGGCATGACTGTGTTTGACCTCTGGGGCCTGGAAGTCTGGTAGTAGTAGTATGATTTAAAGGCACAAAGTGATTGAAGTGTGCCCAGGCCCAGAGCTACTTTGCTGGGCATGATTCTGTGACCTCTTGGGTCTGGAAATGTGGTACTTTGAAGGATTAAAAGAGTGAAACGGTCTGAAGTGTGCGCAGGTGTAAAGCAACCTTGCTAGGCATGAAGGTGTGACCTCCAGGGCCTGGAAGTCTGGTGGTAGTAGTAGTATGATTTAAAGGCACAAAGTGATTGAAGTGTGCCCAGGCCCAGAGCTACTTTGCTGGGCATGACTGTGTTTGACCTCTTGGGCCTGGAAGTCTGGTGGTAGTAGTAGTATGATTTAAAGGCACAAAGTGATTGAAGTGTGCCCAGGCCCAGAGCTACTTTGCTGGGCATGACTGTGTTTGACCTCTTGGCTCTGGAAGTCTATTTCTAGGCTTATATAAAGGGTCAAACTTCTTGAAGTGTGCCCAGGCCCAGAGCTACTTTGCTGGGCATGACTGTGTTTGACCTCTGGGGCCTGGAAGTCTGGTAGTAGTAGTATGATTTAAAGGCACAAAGTGATTGAAGTGTGCCCAGGCCCAGAGCTACTTTGCTGGGCATGAATGTGTTTGAACTCTTGGGCCTGGAAGTCTATTTCTAGGCTTATATAAAGGGTCAAACTTCTTGAAGTGTGCCCAGGCCCAGAGCTACTTTGCTGGGCATGACTGTGTTTGACCTCTTGGGCCTGGAAGTCTGGTAGTAGTAGTAGTAGTAGTAGTAGTAGTAGTAGTAGTAGTAGTAGTAGTATGATTTAAAGGTACAAAGTGAATGAAGTGTGCCCAGGCCCACAGCTACTTTGCTGGGCATGACTGTGTTTGACCTCTTGGGCCTGAAAGTCTATTTCTAGGCTTATATAAAGGGTCAAACTTCTTGAAGTGTGCCCAGGCCCAGAGCTACTTTGCTGGGCATGACTGTGTTTGACCTCTGGGGCCTGGAAGTCTGGTAGTAGTAGTATGATTTAAAGACACAAAGTGATTGAAGTGTGCCCAGGCCCAGAGCTACTTTGCTGGGCATGAATGTGTTTGAACTCTTGGGCCTGGAAGTCTGGTAGTAGTAGTATGATTTAAAGGTACAAAGTGAATGAAGTGTGCCCAGGCCCAGAGCTACTTTGCTGTGCATGACTGTGTTTGACCTCTTGGCTCTGGAAGTCTATTTCTAGGCTTATATAAAGGGTCAAACTTCTTGAAGTGTGCCCAGGCCCAGAGCTACTTTGCTGGGCATGACTGTGTTTGACCTCTGGGGCCTGGAAGTCTGGTAGTAGTAGTATGATTTAAAGGCACAAAGTGATTGAAGTGTGCCCAGGCCCAGAGCTACTTTGCTGGGCATGATTCTGTGACCTCTTGGGTCTGGAAATGTGGTACTTTGAAGGATTAAAAGAGTGAAACGGTCTGAAGTGTGCGCAGGTGTAAAGCAACCTTGCTAGGCATGAAGGTGTGACCTCCAGGGCCTGGAAGTCTGGTGGTAGTAGTAGTATGATTTAAAGGCACAAAGTGATTGAAGTGTGCCCAGGCCCAGAGCTACTTTGCTGGGCATGACTGTGTTTGACCTCTTGGGCCTGGAAGTCTGGTGGTAGTAGTAGTATGATTTAAAGGCACAAAGTGATTGAAGTGTGCCCAGGCCCAGAGCTACTTTGCTGGGCATGACTGTGTTTGACCTCTTGGCTCTGGAAGTCTATTTCTAGGCTTATATAAAGGGTCAAACTTCTTGAAGTGTGCCCAGGCCCAGAGCTACTTTGCTGGGCATGACTGTGTTTGACCTCTGGGGCCTGGAAGTCTGGTAGTAGTAGTATGATTTAAAGGCACAAAGTGATTGAAGTGTGCCCAGGCCCAGAGCTACTTTGCTGGGCATGAATGTGTTTGAACTCTTGGGCCTGGAAGTCTATTTCTAGGCTTATATAAAGGGTCAAACTTCTTGAAGTGTGCCCAGGCCCAGAGCTACTTTGCTGGGCATGACTGTGTTTGACCTCTTGGGCCTGGAAGTCTGGTAGTAGTAGTAGTAGTAGTAGTAGTAGTAGTAGTAGTAGTAGTAGTAGTATGATTTAAAGGTACAAAGTGAATGAAGTGTGCCCAGGCCCACAGCTACTTTGCTGGGCATGACTGTGTTTGACCTCTTGGGCCTGAAAGTCTATTTCTAGGCTTATATAAAGGGTCAAACTTCTTGAAGTGTGCCCAGGCCCAGAGCTACTTTGCTGGGCATGACTGTGTTTGACCTCTGGGGCCTGGAAGTCTGGTAGTAGTAGTATGATTTAAAGACACAAAGTGATTGAAGTGTGCCCAGGCCCAGAGCTACTTTGCTGGGCATGAATGTGTTTGAACTCTTGGGCCTGGAAGTCTGGTAGTAGTAGTATGATTTAAAGGTACAAAGTGAATGAAGTGTGCCCAGGCCCAGAGCTACTTTGCTGTGCATGACTGTGTTTGACCTCTTGGCTCTGGAAGTCTATTTCTAGGCTTATATAAAGAGTCAAACTTCTTGAAGTGTGCCCAGGCCCAGAGCTACTTTGCTGGGCATGACTGTGTTTGACCTCTGGGGCCTGGAAGTCTGGTAGTAGTAGTATGATTTAAAGGCACAAAGTGATTGAAGTGTGCCCAGGCCCAGAGCTACTTTGCTGGGCATGATTCTGTGACCTCTTGGGTCTGGAAATGTGGTACTTTGAAGGATTAAAAGAGTGAAACGGTCTGAAGTGTGCGCAGGTGTAAAGCAACCTTGCTAGGCATGAAGGTGTGACCTCCAGGGCCTGGAAGTCTGGTGGTAGTAGTAGTATGATTTAAAGGCACAAAGTGATTGAAGTGTGCCCAGGCCCAGAGCTACTTTGCTGGGCATGACTGTGTTTGACCTCTTGGGCCTGGAAGTCTGGTGGTAGTAGTAGTATGATTTAAAGGCACAAAGTGAATGAAGTGTGCCCAGGCCCAGAGCTACTTTGCTGGGCATGACTGTGTTTGACCTCTTGGGCCTGGAAGTCTGGTAGTAGTAGTAGTAGTAGTAGTAGTAGTAGTAGTAGTAGTATGATTTAAAGGTACAAAGTGAATGAAGTGTGCCCAGGCCCAGAGCTACTTTGCTGGGCATGACTGTGTTTGACCTCTTGGGCCTGGAAGTCTATTTCTAGGCTTATATAAAGGGTCAAACTTCTTGAAGTGTGCCCAGGCCCAGAGCTACTTTGCTGGGCATGACTGTGTTTGACCTCTTGGGTCTGGAAGTCTGGTGGTAGTAGTAGTAGTATGATTTAAAGGCACAAAGTGATTGAAGTGTGCCCAGGCCCAGAGCTACTTTGCTGGGCATGAATGTGTTTGAACTCTTGGGCCTGGAAGTCTGGTAGTAGTAGTATGATTTAAAGGCACAAAGTGATTGAAGTGTGCCCAGGCCCAGAGCTACTTTGCTGGGCATGACTGTGTTTGACCTCTTGGGCCTGGAAGTCTGGTGGTAGTAGTAGTATGATTTAAAGGCACAAAGTGATTGAAGTGTGCCCAGGCCCAGAGCTACTTTGCTGGGCATGAATGTGTTTGAACTCTTGGGCCTGGAAGTCTGGTAGTAGTAGTAGTAGTAGTAGTAGTAGTAGTAGTAGTAGTAGTAGTATGATTTAAAGGTACAAAGTGAATGAAGTGTGCCCAGGCCCAGAGCTACTTTGCTGGGCATGACTGTGTTTGACGTCTTGGGCCTGGAAGTCTGGTAGTAGTAGTATGATTTAAAGGTACAAAGTGAATGAAGTGTGCCCAGGCCCAGAGCTACTTTGCTGGGCATGACTGTGTTTGACCTCTTGGCTCTGGAAGTCTATTTCTAGGCTTATATAAAGGGTCAAACTTCTTGAAGTGTGCCCAGGCCCAGAGCTACTTTGCTGGGCATGACTGTGTTTGACCTCTGGGGCCTGGAAGTCTGGTAGTAGTAGTATGATTTAAAGGCACAAAGTGATTGAAGTGTGCCCAGGCCCAGAGCTACTTTGCTGGGCATGACTGTGTTTGACCTCTTGGGCCTGGAAGTCTGGTAGTAGTAGTAGTAGTAGTAGTAGTAGTAGTAGTAGTAGTATGATTTAAAGGTACAAAGTGAATGAAGTGTGCCCAGGCCCAGAGCTACTTTGCTGGGCATGACTGTGTTTGACGTCTTGGGCCTGGAAGTCTGGTAGTAGTAGTATGATTTAAAGGTACAAAGTGAATGAAGTGTGCCCAGGCCCAGAGCTACTTTGCTGGGCATGACTGTGTTTGACCTCTTGGCTCTGGAAGTCTATTTCTAGGCTTATATAAAGGGTCAAACTTCTTGAAGTGTGCCCAGGCCCAGAGCTACTTTGCTGGGCATGACTGTGTTTGACCTCTGGGGCCTGGAAGTCTGGTAGTAGTAGTATGATTTAAAGGCACAAAGTGATTGAAGTGTGCCCAGGCCCAGAGCTACTTTGCTGGGCATGAATGTGTTTGAACTCTTGGGCCTGGAAGTCTATTTCTAGGCTTATATAAAGGGTCAAACTTCTTGAAGTGTGCCCAGGCCCAGAGCTACTTTGCTGGGCATGACTGTGTTTGACCTCTTGGGCCTGGAAGTCTGGTAGTAGTAGTAGTAGTAGTAGTAGTAGTAGTAGTAGTAGTAGTAGTATGATTTAAAGGTACAAAGTGAATGAAGTGTGCCCAGGCCCACAGCTACTTTGCTGGGCATGACTGTGTTTGACCTCTTGGGCCTGAAAGTCTATTTCTAGGCTTATATAAAGGGTCAAACTTCTTGAAGTGTGCCCAGGCCCAGAGCTACTTTGCTGGGCATGACTGTGTTTGACCTCTGGGGCCTGGAAGTCTGGTAGTAGTAGTATGATTTAAAGACACAAAGTGATTGAAGTGTGCCCAGGCCCAGAGCTACTTTGCTGGGCATGAATGTGTTTGAACTCTTGGGCCTGGAAGTCTGGTAGTAGTAGTATGATTTAAAGGTACAAAGTGAATGAAGTGTGCCCAGGCCCAGAGCTACTTTGCTGTGCATGACTGTGTTTGACCTCTTGGCTCTGGAAGTCTATTTCTAGGCTTATATAAAGGGTCAAACTTCTTGAAGTGTGCCCAGGCCCAGAGCTACTTTGCTGGGCATGACTGTGTTTGACCTCTGGGGCCTGGAAGTCTGGTAGTAGTAGTATGATTTAAAGGCACAAAGTGATTGAAGTGTGCCCAGGCCCAGAGCTACTTTGCTGGGCATGATTCTGTGACCTCTTGGGTCTGGAAATGTGGTACTTTGAAGGATTAAAAGAGTGAAACGGTCTGAAGTGTGCGCAGGTGTAAAGCAACCTTGCTAGGCATGAAGGTGTGACCTCCAGGGCCTGGAAGTCTGGTGGTAGTAGTAGTATGATTTAAAGGCACAAAGTGATTGAAGTGTGCCCAGGCCCAGAGCTACTTTGCTGGGCATGACTGTGTTTGACCTCTTGGGCCTGGAAGTCTGGTGGTAGTAGTAGTATGATTTAAAGGCACAAAGTGATTGAAGTGTGCCCAGGCCCAGAGCTACTTTGCTGGGCATGACTGTGTTTGACCTCTTGGCTCTGGAAGTCTATTTCTAGGCTTATATAAAGGGTCAAACTTCTTGAAGTGTGCCCAGGCCCAGAGCTACTTTGCTGGGCATGACTGTGTTTGACCTCTGGGGCCTGGAAGTCTGGTAGTAGTAGTATGATTTAAAGGCACAAAGTGATTGAAGTGTGCCCAGGCCCAGAGCTACTTTGCTGGGCATGAATGTGTTTGAACTCTTGGGCCTGGAAGTCTATTTCTAGGCTTATATAAAGGGTCAAACTTCTTGAAGTGTGCCCAGGCCCAGAGCTACTTTGCTGGGCATGACTGTGTTTGACCTCTTGGGCCTGGAAGTCTGGTAGTAGTAGTAGTAGTAGTAGTAGTAGTAGTAGTAGTAGTAGTAGTATGATTTAAAGGTACAAAGTGAATGAAGTGTGCCCAGGCCCACAGCTACTTTGCTGGGCATGACTGTGTTTGACCTCTTGGGCCTGAAAGTCTATTTCTAGGCTTATATAAAGGGTCAAACTTCTTGAAGTGTGCCCAGGCCCAGAGCTACTTTGCTGGGCATGACTGTGTTTGACCTCTGGGGCCTGGAAGTCTGGTAGTAGTAGTATGATTTAAAGACACAAAGTGATTGAAGTGTGCCCAGGCCCAGAGCTACTTTGCTGGGCATGAATGTGTTTGAACTCTTGGGCCTGGAAGTCTGGTAGTAGTAGTATGATTTAAAGGTACAAAGTGAATGAAGTGTGCCCAGGCCCAGAGCTACTTTGCTGTGCATGACTGTGTTTGACCTCTTGGCTCTGGAAGTCTATTTCTAGGCTTATATAAAGGGTCAAACTTCTTGAAGTGTGCCCAGGCCCAGAGCTACTTTGCTGGGCATGACTGTGTTTGACCTCTGGGGCCTGGAAGTCTGGTAGTAGTAGTATGATTTAAAGGCACAAAGTGATTGAAGTGTGCCCAGGCCCAGAGCTACTTTGCTGGGCATGATTCTGTGACCTCTTGGGTCTGGAAATGTGGTACTTTGAAGGATTAAAAGAGTGAAACGGTCTGAAGTGTGCGCAGGTGTAAAGCAACCTTGCTAGGCATGAAGGTGTGACCTCCAGGGCCTGGAAGTCTGGTGGTAGTAGTAGTATGATTTAAAGGCACAAAGTGATTGAAGTGTGCCCAGGCCCAGAGCTACTTTGCTGGGCATGACTGTGTTTGACCTCTTGGGCCTGGAAGTCTGGTGGTAGTAGTAGTATGATTTAAAGGCACAAAGTGATTGAAGTGTGCCCAGGCCCAGAGCTACTTTGCTGGGCATGACTGTGTTTGACCTCTTGGCTCTGGAAGTCTATTTCTAGGCTTATATAAAGGGTCAAACTTCTTGAAGTGTGCCCAGGCCCAGAGCTACTTTGCTGGGCATGACTGTGTTTGACCTCTGGGGCCTGGAAGTCTGGTAGTAGTAGTATGATTTAAAGGCACAAAGTGATTGAAGTGTGCCCAGGCCCAGAGCTACTTTGCTGGGCATGAATGTGTTTGAACTCTTGGGCCTGGAAGTCTATTTCTAGGCTTATATAAAGGGTCAAACTTCTTGAAGTGTGCCCAGGCCCAGAGCTACTTTGCTGGGCATGACTGTGTTTGACCTCTTGGGCCTGGAAGTCTGGTAGTAGTAGTAGTAGTAGTAGTAGTAGTAGTAGTAGTAGTAGTAGTATGATTTAAAGGTACAAAGTGAATGAAGTGTGCCCAGGCCCACAGCTACTTTGCTGGGCATGACTGTGTTTGACCTCTTGGGCCTGAAAGTCTATTTCTAGGCTTATATAAAGGGTCAAACTTCTTGAAGTGTGCCCAGGCCCAGAGCTACTTTGCTGGGCATGACTGTGTTTGACCTCTGGGGCCTGGAAGTCTGGTAGTAGTAGTATGATTTAAAGACACAAAGTGATTGAAGTGTGCCCAGGCCCAGAGCTACTTTGCTGGGCATGAATGTGTTTGAACTCTTGGGCCTGGAAGTCTGGTAGTAGTAGTATGATTTAAAGGTACAAAGTGAATGAAGTGTGCCCAGGCCCAGAGCTACTTTGCTGTGCATGACTGTGTTTGACCTCTTGGCTCTGGAAGTCTATTTCTAGGCTTATATAAAGGGTCAAACTTCTTGAAGTGTGCCCAGGCCCAGAGCTACTTTGCTGGGCATGACTGTGTTTGACCTCTGGGGCCTGGAAGTCTGGTAGTAGTAGTATGATTTAAAGGCACAAAGTGATTGAAGTGTGCCCAGGCCCAGAGCTACTTTGCTGGGCATGATTCTGTGACCTCTTGGGTCTGGAAATGTGGTACTTTGAAGGATTAAAAGAGTGAAACGGTCTGAAGTGTGCGCAGGTGTAAAGCAACCTTGCTAGGCATGAAGGTGTGACCTCCAGGGCCTGGAAGTCTGGTGGTAGTAGTAGTATGATTTAAAGGCACAAAGTGATTGAAGTGTGCCCAGGCCCAGAGCTACTTTGCTGGGCATGACTGTGTTTGACCTCTTGGGCCTGGAAGTCTGGTGGTAGTAGTAGTATGATTTAAAGGCACAAAGTGATTGAAGTGTGCCCAGGCCCAGAGCTACTTTGCTGGGCATGACTGTGTTTGACCTCTTGGCTCTGGAAGTCTATTTCTAGGCTTATATAAAGGGTCAAACTTCTTGAAGTGTGCCCAGGCCCAGAGCTACTTTGCTGGGCATGACTGTGTTTGACCTCTGGGGCCTGGAAGTCTGGTAGTAGTAGTATGATTTAAAGGCACAAAGTGATTGAAGTGTGCCCAGGCCCAGAGCTACTTTGCTGGGCATGAATGTGTTTGAACTCTTGGGCCTGGAAGTCTATTTCTAGGCTTATATAAAGGGTCAAACTTCTTGAAGTGTGCCCAGGCCCAGAGCTACTTTGCTGGGCATGACTGTGTTTGACCTCTTGGGCCTGGAAGTCTGGTAGTAGTAGTAGTAGTAGTAGTAGTAGTAGTAGTAGTAGTAGTAGTAGTATGATTTAAAGGTACAAAGTGAATGAAGTGTGCCCAGGCCCACAGCTACTTTGCTGGGCATGACTGTGTTTGACCTCTTGGGCCTGAAAGTCTATTTCTAGGCTTATATAAAGGGTCAAACTTCTTGAAGTGTGCCCAGGCCCAGAGCTACTTTGCTGGGCATGACTGTGTTTGACCTCTGGGGCCTGGAAGTCTGGTAGTAGTAGTATGATTTAAAGACACAAAGTGATTGAAGTGTGCCCAGGCCCAGAGCTACTTTGCTGGGCATGAATGTGTTTGAACTCTTGGGCCTGGAAGTCTGGTAGTAGTAGTATGATTTAAAGGTACAAAGTGAATGAAGTGTGCCCAGGCCCAGAGCTACTTTGCTGTGCATGACTGTGTTTGACCTCTTGGCTCTGGAAGTCTATTTCTAGGCTTATATAAAGGGTCAAACTTCTTGAAGTGTGCCCAGGCCCAGAGCTACTTTGCTGGGCATGACTGTGTTTGACCTCTGGGGCCTGGAAGTCTGGTAGTAGTAGTATGATTTAAAGGCACAAAGTGATTGAAGTGTGCCCAGGCCCAGAGCTACTTTGCTGGGCATGATTCTGTGACCTCTTGGGTCTGGAAATGTGGTACTTTGAAGGATTAAAAGAGTGAAACGGTCTGAAGTGTGCGCAGGTGTAAAGCAACCTTGCTAGGCATGAAGGTGTGACCTCCAGGGCCTGGAAGTCTGGTGGTAGTAGTAGTATGATTTAAAGGCACAAAGTGATTGAAGTGTGCCCAGGCCCAGAGCTACTTTGCTGGGCATGACTGTGTTTGACCTCTTGGGCCTGGAAGTCTGGTGGTAGTAGTAGTATGATTTAAAGGCACAAAGTGATTGAAGTGTGCCCAGGCCCAGAGCTACTTTGCTGGGCATGACTGTGTTTGACCTCTTGGCTCTGGAAGTCTATTTCTAGGCTTATATAAAGGGTCAAACTTCTTGAAGTGTGCCCAGGCCCAGAGCTACTTTGCTGGGCATGACTGTGTTTGACCTCTGGGGCCTGGAAGTCTGGTAGTAGTAGTATGATTTAAAGGCACAAAGTGATTGAAGTGTGCCCAGGCCCAGAGCTACTTTGCTGGGCATGAATGTGTTTGAACTCTTGGGCCTGGAAGTCTATTTCTAGGCTTATATAAAGGGTCAAACTTCTTGAAGTGTGCCCAGGCCCAGAGCTACTTTGCTGGGCATGACTGTGTTTGACCTCTTGGGCCTGGAAGTCTGGTAGTAGTAGTAGTAGTAGTAGTAGTAGTAGTAGTAGTAGTAGTAGTATGATTTAAAGGTACAAAGTGAATGAAGTGTGCCCAGGCCCACAGCTACTTTGCTGGGCATGACTGTGTTTGACCTCTTGGGCCTGAAAGTCTATTTCTAGGCTTATATAAAGGGTCAAACTTCTTGAAGTGTGCCCAGGCCCAGAGCTACTTTGCTGGGCATGACTGTGTTTGACCTCTGGGGCCTGGAAGTCTGGTAGTAGTAGTATGATTTAAAGACACAAAGTGATTGAAGTGTGCCCAGGCCCAGAGCTACTTTGCTGGGCATGAATGTGTTTGAACTCTTGGGCCTGGAAGTCTGGTAGTAGTAGTATGATTTAAAGGTACAAAGTGAATGAAGTGTGCCCAGGCCCAGAGCTACTTTGCTGTGCATGACTGTGTTTGACCTCTTGGCTCTGGAAGTCTATTTCTAGGCTTATATAAAGAGTCAAACTTCTTGAAGTGTGCCCAGGCCCAGAGCTACTTTGCTGGGCATGACTGTGTTTGACCTCTGGGGCCTGGAAGTCTGGTAGTAGTAGTATGATTTAAAGGCACAAAGTGATTGAAGTGTGCCCAGGCCCAGAGCTACTTTGCTGGGCATGATTCTGTGACCTCTTGGGTCTGGAAATGTGGTACTTTGAAGGATTAAAAGAGTGAAACGGTCTGAAGTGTGCGCAGGTGTAAAGCAACCTTGCTAGGCATGAAGGTGTGACCTCCAGGGCCTGGAAGTCTGGTGGTAGTAGTAGTATGATTTAAAGGCACAAAGTGATTGAAGTGTGCCCAGGCCCAGAGCTACTTTGCTGGGCATGACTGTGTTTGACCTCTTGGGCCTGGAAGTCTGGTGGTAGTAGTAGTATGATTTAAAGGCACAAAGTGATTGAAGTGTGCCCAGGCCCAGAGCTACTTTGCTGGGCATGAATGTGTTTGAACTCTTGGGCCTGGAAGTCTATTTCTAGGCTTATATAAAGGGTCAAACATCTTGAAGTGTGCCCAGGCCCAGAGCTACTTTGCTGTGCATGACTGTGGTTGACCTCTTGGCCCTGGAAGTCTGGTGGTAGTAGTAGTATGATTTAAAGGCACAAAGTGAATGAAGTGTGCCCAGGCCCAGAGCTACTTTGCTGGGCATGAATGTGTTTGAACTCTTGGGCCTGGAAGTCTGGTAGTAGTAGTAGTAGTAGTAGTAGTAGTAGTAGTAGTATGATTTAAAGGCACAAAGTGCTTGAAGTGTGCCCAGGCCCAGAGCTACTTTGCTGTGCATGACTGTGTTTGACCTCTTGGCTCTGGAAGTCTATTTCTAGGCTTATATAAAGGGTCAAACTTCTTGAAGTGTGCCCAGGCCCAGAGCTACTTTGCTGTGTATGACTGTGTGACCTCTTGGCCCTGGAATTCTGGTGGTAGTAGTAGTATGATTTAAAGGCACAAAGTGAATGAAGTGTGCCCAGGCCCAGAGCTACTTTGCTGGGCATGACTGTGTTTGACCTCTTGGGCCTGGAAGTCTGGTAGTAGTAGTATGATTTAAAGGCACAAAGTGATTGAAGTGTGCCCAGGCCCAGAGCTACTTTGCTGGGCATGAATGTGTTTGAACTCTTGGGCCTGGAAGTCTATTTCTAGGCTTATATAAAGGGACAAACTTCTTGAAGTGTGCCCAGGCCCAGAGCTACTTTGCTGTGTATGACTGTGTGACCTCTTGGCCCTGGAATTCTGGTGGTAGTAGTAGTAGTAGTAGTATGATTTAAAGGTACAAAGTGAATGAAGTGTGCCCAGGCCCAGAGCCAGGCCTGGGCAGCAGGGGGCGCTCCTGGCCATGCCCAGCGAGTTTTGTGCGAATCGGACCTGGTCCGGAAGAGATACGAAGGGAAAACTCATTACTCGTCGGGGTGGCACATCCAGGCTCTCGACCCTCCCAAAGCGTCCGACCAGGGTGCACCCTGCCGGGCATGGTTAGCCGCCAGCCCCCTTCCTGGAGGTCTGGTTGGCACGGGGTTTTGATTTATCGGTTTCATATCTCTGGGCTCCTTGGGAGCAGAAAGTCGGTTGAGGGCCCTTTGGAAAGAGCCGGGGCTGCCGTTTAACGCTGTCCAAGCGGCAGGCGAAGCGCACCCACCGTTTTTACGCTATGATTTTTTAAAACCGCCGGGGCGGCAAACACAGGGCCGGTCGGGTTTGAAGACGAATATCTCTTCGGCCCTTGGGAGGAGAGAAGCAGCGCGGGTCACCTTTGAACGCGCTCGCTGCCAGGAACGTCTGGCGTAAAAGTTTCGTGGGAATCGGACGTTCCTAGGCTGAGAAGCGAGCGCCCGCCCTCGGGCGGTCGGGGGCCCCTTTCTCATTCCCCGTCTGGGCTAAAAATACGAGGTCGGACCCGATGGACTCGGGAGACTGGAGAGTACCAGGGAGACCCTGGAAGCAGGCGACCCGACCCACGCTTCGCTGTCTCCTCGGCCCTCGGGAGTAGAAGCGCGGGGACGGTGGCGTGGGCAGCAGGGGGCGCTCCTGGCCATGCCCAGCGAGTTTCGTGCGAATCGGACCTGGTCCGGAAGAGATACGAAGGGAAAACTCATTACTCGTCGGGGTGGCACATCCAGGCTCTCGACCCTCCCAAAGCGTCCGACCAGGGTGCACCCTGCCGGGCATGGTTAGCCGCCAGCCCCCTTCCTGGAGGTCTGGTTGGCACGGGGTTTTGATTTTTCGGTTTCATATCTCTGGGCTCCTTGGGAGCAGAAAGTCGGTTGAGGGCCCTTTGGAAAGAGCCGGGGCTGCCGTTTAACGCTGTCCAAGCGGCAGGCGAAGCGCACCCACCGTTTTTACGCTATGATTTTTTAAAACCGCCGGGGCGGCAAACACAGGGCCGGTCGGGTTTGAAGACGAATATCTCTTCGGCCCTTGGGAGGAGAGAAGCAGCGCGGGTCACCTTTGAACGCGCTCGCTGCCAGGAACGTCTGGCGTAAAAGTTTCGTGGGAATCGGACGTTCCTAGGCTGAGAAGCGAGCGCCCGCCCTCGGGCGGTCGGGGGCCCCTTTCTCATTCCCCGTCTGGGCTAAAAATACGAGGTCGGACCCGATGGACTCGGGAGACTGGAGAGTACCAGGGAGACCCTGGAAGCAGGCGACCCGACCCACGCTTCGCTGTCTCCTCGGCCCTCGGGAGTAGAAGCGCGGGGACGGTGGCGTGGGCAGCAGGGGGCGCTCCTGGCCATGCCCAGCGAGTTTCGTGCGAATCGGACCTGGTCCGGAAGAGATACGAAGGGAAAACTCATTACTCGTCGGGGTGGCACATCCAGGCTCTCGACCCTCCCAAAGCGTCCGACCAGGGTGCACCCTGCCGGGCATGGTTAGCCGCCAGCCCCCTTCCTGGAGGTCTGGTTGGCACGGGGTTTTGATTTTTCGGTTTCATATCTCTGGGCTCCTTGGGAGCAGAAAGTCGGTTGAGGGCCCTTTGGAAAGAGCCGGGGCTGCCGTTTAACGCTGTCCAAGCGGCAGGCGAAGCGCACCCACCGTTTTTACGCTATGATTTTTTAAAACCGCCGGGGCGGCAAACACAGGGCCGGTCGGGTTTGAAGACGAATATCTCTTCGGCCCTTGGGAGGAGAGAAGCAGCGCGGGTCACCTTTGAACGCGCTCGCTGCCAGGAACGTCTGGCGTAAAAGTTTCGTGGGAATCGGACGTTCCTAGGCTGAGAAGCGAGCGCCCGCCCTCGGGCGGTCGGGGGCCCCTTTCTCATTCCCCGTCTGGGCTAAAAATACGAGGTCGGACCCGATGGACTCGGGAGACTGGAGAGTACCAGGGAGACCCTGGAAGCAGGCGACCCGACCCACGCTTCGCTGTCTCCTCGGCCCTCGGGAGTAGAAGCGCGGGGACGGTGGCGTGGGCAGCAGGGGGCGCTCCTGGCCATGCCCAG
This sequence comes from Electrophorus electricus, assembly GCF_041902795.1. Taxonomy (NCBI): domain Eukaryota; kingdom Metazoa; phylum Chordata; class Actinopteri; order Gymnotiformes; family Gymnotidae; genus Electrophorus; species Electrophorus electricus. The sequence continues at coordinate 82,364 of NW_027658456.1, forward strand.
CGAGTTTCGTGCGAATCGGACCTGGTCCGGAAGAGATACGAAGGGAAAACTCATTACTCGTCGGGGTGGCACATCCAGGCTCTCGACCCTCCCAAAGTGTCCGACCAGGGTGCACCCTGCCGGGCTAAGAGAACAGCCAGGTGAACCCTGGAGGTTCCGAACTCCAGACCCCTGGACCCGACGGCTCAGTCCGCCTCAGGTGCACTACAGAGGTCCTCGGGCTGTCCCTGAGTGCATTAAAACGGAAATCAGAATTACTCCCCCGGGTGGCACTTCCAGGCTCTCGACCCTCCCAAAGTGTCCGACCAGGGTGCACCCTGCTGGGCATGGTTAGCCGCCAGCCCCCTTCCTGGAGGTCTGGTTGGCACGGGGTTTTGCAAATAGGTCCCGTCGGGTATATGGGAGAGCAAAGAGAATCAATGGGGTCCAAGCACTAAATTCATCCAGTGGCGTTCTCTGGAAGCCCAAGGGGAGTCCGAGGGGTGTTCGGCCGGCAAGGGGAGCTCTCCCTCGGACACATGATCAAACGCCTGTCCCCTACCGGAAAGTGGTGTGCTCTGGATGCCCCCCCCCCCCCCCCATCCCCCGAGGGGGGTGCTTATCCCGCGAGGGGAGCCCTCCTCGGGTTAAGTGAACCATCATGCCGATTCCCCTATGGAAGTGGGCACATCCAGGCACACAGTCTGCTTTGCTCTCCCCGACCCGAGTGCGTCTGTTGGGCTGAGTGTACGCCCAGGCAACTGGATCCAATGGCTCAGTCCGCCGCAGCGTGCTTCGACGATGGGTCGTACAGCCATGCCACCAGGGTGGGCGTGTTTGTAAATGTACCAGTGGATTCTCGTCGGCCTGCCACATCCATGGTATCGACCCACCAGGCCTGTCCGACCAGGGGTTGACCCTGGACGGGCACGGTCTGTGGTTTGGCCCTTGTCCTAGATGAAATCGGGCACGGGGTTTTCTGGCCAGGTACCATCGGGTTACTGGGAGAGCGGCTTCGGTCTCCAGGTGAGACCAATGGTGAAGCAGCACGAGGCAATGGAGAGCATGCAAAGCGATGGGGAAGCCATGCACGGCAATGGCCACGAAAAAAAAAAAAAAATCACCACGGAAGGAACGTGAAGAACAAGGAGGAGTGTAGTGACACTGCCCAAAGCTGCCCGGTGTTGCAGGGGTCTATTGGTGTGTTGCTTCCTTGTTTGGTAGAGTGGAGTACCAGACCCGCCAGGGGTAGGCAAACCATTCCCCCTACGGTAAGTGAGGAGCCAGCCATTTGACGAGCGGGTGTCCACGTGTACGGGTGCGAGCGCTATCCCCCCACACGGGGTTAGGCCACGGCCTTAGGTGGACGTCTGCCGACCAGCCCCGGCTGATCCAGAACTTCTGATGTGGAGAGCGGTTTTGACAGATCCTCCCTGGTTCTAGCGGGTCAAGCCTCTGATGGGGGGTGGGGGTTATTTGTAACCCATCCCAGAACTCTCTGGGGGAGACTCAGACGGCCAGTCTGTCTACTCAGTTGTCCTATACTGGTGTCTGTGGTTTGGGAGGAAGGGAGTGCCCTGCTTTGTTGGCCTCCTCTTCAAACCTACCTGGGCCCACGAATCACTCTTCTTGGTTACATCACGAAACGTAGGTTGAGCGAGGCTAGGGGGGAGGGAATTCGACGAGGTCTTTCCCTTGTCCCCCCACCAGCGGCCCACGAAAATCAAAACGGCGTGAAGAGAGGGAACGCCGAAAGCACCTGGAGTCGGCCGTCCGCACCTCCGGAGGAGGTGGACGGGGTACGGTGCGGGCATGACCGGATGGGACAGCTTTGCATCAAGGTGAGAGGTCGGCGTCCGAAGGCCAGAGGGCGGTGCGCGAGCACGTTTACACTGGCCGCGGAAGCTGTCCTGGGTAGCCCTGTATGGCGTCTGGACCTGACGGCGCACGCACTTACAACCCGCTGCTTCCTAGCCCCCGGAAGGGGAGGCGGATGTCACTCGTGGTTCATCCCAGACCACGGTGCAAACTACCTGGTTGATCCTGCCAGTAACATATGCTTGTCTCAAAGATTAAGCCATGCAGGTCTAAGTGCACACGGCCGGTACAGTGAAACTGCGAATGGCTCATTAAATCAGTTATGGTTCCTTTGATCGCTCCACACGTTACTCGGATAACTGTGGTAATTCTAGAGCTAATACATGCAAACGAGCGCTGACCCTTCGGGGGATGCGTGCATTTATCAGACCCAAAACCCATCCGGGGGGCTCGGGCCCCCCGGCCGCTTTGGTGACTCTAGATAACCTCGGGCCGATCGCGCGCCCTCCGCGGCGGCGACGTCTCATTCGAATGTCTGCCCTATCAACTTTCGATGGTACCATAGTCGGCTACCATGGTGACCACGGGTAACGGGGAATCAGGGTTCGATTCCGGAGAGGGAGCCTGAGAAACGGCTACCACATCCAAGGAAGGCAGCAGGCGCGCAAATTACCCATTCCCGACACGGGGAGGTAGTGACGAAAAATAACGATACAGGTCTCTTTCGAGGCCCTGTAATCGGAATGAGCGTATCCTAAACCCATGGGTGAGGACCCATTGGAGGGCAAGTCTGGTGCCAGCAGCCGCGGTAATTCCAGCTCCAATAGCGTATATTAAAGTTGCTGCAGTTAAAAAGCTCGTAGTTGGATGTCGGGAGTGGGCTGGCGGTCCGCCGCGAGGCGTGCCACCGCCTGTCTCAGACCCTGTCTCCCGGTGCCCCCCGGATGCCCTTGGCTGGGTGTCCGGACGGGGCTCGGAGCGTTTACTTTGAAAAAATTAGAGTGTTCAAAGCGGGCCCGCTTCTCGCCTGAATACCTGAGCTAGGAATAATGGAATAGGACTCCGGTTCTATTTTGTGGGTTTCCTGAACCAGGGCCATGATTAAGAGGGACGGCCGGGGGCATTCGTATTGCGCCGCTAGAGGTGAAATTCTTGGACCGGCGCAAGACGGACGAAAGCGAAAGCATTTGCCAAGAATGTTTTCATTAATCAAGAACGAAAGTCGGAGGTTCGAAGACGATCAGATACCGTCGTAGTTCCGACCGTAAACTATGCCGACCCGCGATCCGGCGGCGTTATTCCCATGACCCGCCGGGCAGCGTGAGGGAAACCACGAGTCTGTGGGTTCCGGGGGGAGTATGGTTGCAAAGCTGAAACTTAAAGGAATTGACGGAAGGGCACCACCAGGAGTGGAGCCTGCGGCTTAATTTGACTCAACACGGGAAACCTCACCCGGCCCGGACACGGAAAGGATTGACAGATTGATAGCTCTTTCTCGATTCTGTGGGTGGTGGTGCATGGCCGTTCTTAGTTGGTGGAGCGATTTGTCTGGTTAATTCCGATAACGAACGAGACTCCGGCATGCTAAATAGTTACGCGGCCCTCCGCGGTCGGCGTCAAACTTCTTAGAGGGACAAGTGGCGTTCAGCCACGCGAGATGGAGCAATAACAGGTCTGTGATGCCCTTAGATGTCCGGGGCTGCACGCGCGCCACAATGGTTGGATCAGCGTGTGCCTACCCTACACCGAGAGGTGCGGGTAATCCGCTGAACCCCATTCGTGATGGGGACTGGGGATTGCAATTATTCCCCATGAACGAGGAATTCCCAGTAAGCGCGGGTCATAAGCTCGCGTTGATTAAGTCCCTGCCCTTTGTACACACCGCCCGTCGCTACTACCGATCGGATGGTTTAGTGAGGTCCTCGGATCGGCCCCGCCGGGGCTCCTCGCGGGCCTTGGCGGAGCGCCGAGAAGTCGATCAAACTTGACTATCTAGAGGAAGTAAAAGTCGTAACAAGGTTTTCGTAGGTGAACCTGCGAAAGGATCATTAACGGGTAACGCTGTCCGGCGTGCCTCCTCTCCCGACCCCCTCGACTTCGCCGTCCCCCCGCGTCGGGGCCCAGGGTCGAAAGGGTCTTCGGGGTTGCTGTTACACGTGGTCGCTTGCAGGTCAGGCTGGACAGAAGGCATAAAGGAGGAGCCTAGTCCCTCCCACCCCTTCCTCGTCCTCCGCCTCTTCCTCCGCGTCGTCCTTCAGCACCCCCCCCCCGCAGGCCCCGGTATTCTCTGGGTTCCAGCGCGAGAGACGCGTCGTTCAAAAAACTCGGCGTCCCCGCTCGTCGGGCGAAGGCCGGTTTCCCCTCACCTTGCCGGCAGGAGAAGCGCCTGCGAGTCGAGCGGGTCGTACGGGTCCGTCCCGCGCCCTCCCTCTCGCTCGCACGGCCGCTGCCTCCGTCCACCGCGAGGGGTTTTCCTATTTTGTTGTCCTTGTCATTCATCCCCGTCCCCTTGCTCGCTGACGAGCGGACTTTCCGGGGGGGGTTGCGAGCGCTGCTCCTCGTGGGGCAGGCCATGGCCCTTCCTGTGTTCGTCCGCCCACCGGCGTCCTGGGGCGTGGTGGTGGTGGGTGGCGCAGCCGGTTCCCCTGCTTCTCTCTCTCAGAAAGGAGTCTCAGGGGGACCCCCGGCAGGTACCTAGGGCTTGGCCCACGCTACGTGAGTTCCACCCCTTTCGAGGGGTCGGACGGGGCGGGCGCGGAGGGCCGCGGTTCAAAGACTGACTCGTCTGCCACGTGGGGCGTGTGGGCAAAGCGCAACCCCGCGCCCGTTTCAACACTCGCAGACGGGGGCGCCTGACCGGTTGGTGAAACCTTTTAAACCTGTCTTTGTAGTCGTGGTGAAAGACCTAAACTGAGCCTGAAATAAAAGAGTACAACTCTTAGCGGTGGATCACTTGGCTCGTGCGTCGATGAAGAACGCAGCCAGCTGCGAGAACTAATGTGAATTGCAGGACACATTGATCATCGACATTTCGAACGCACATTGCGGCCCCGGGTCCATCCCGGGGCTACGCCTGTCTGAGGGTCGCTATTCCTATCTGTCGGACCTGCCTTCTCAGGCGGGACCGCGGTTGGAGGTTCGTAGGTGGGGGGGTGCCCCCTGGCCTCCGTCTTCCTAAAAGCAGACGGTTCCCGGTCGCTGTCTCGGTGAGATCCGGTCGGTGGGTTCGCTGCGGTTGAGTGCCCGTTCTCCGTGCACAAGCTTCTCCTCCCCCGCTTCGGTTCGTTTCGGTTCGTTTCGGCTCCGCTCCTGGCCTGGCCAGGAACGTGGTCCCCTGCGC
>NW_027658456.1:95000-99941 GCF_041902795.1 Electrophorus electricus
GCATGACTGTGTTTGACCTCTGGGGCCTGGAAGTCTGGTAGTAGTAGTATGATTTAAAGACACAAAGTGATTGAAGTGTGCCCAGGCCCAGAGCTACTTTGCTGGGCATGAATGTGTTTGAACTCTTGGGCCTGGAAGTCTGGTAGTAGTAGTATGATTTAAAGGTACAAAGTGAATGAAGTGTGCCCAGGCCCAGAGCTACTTTGCTGTGCATGACTGTGTTTGACCTCTTGGCTCTGGAAGTCTATTTCTAGGCTTATATAAAGGGTCAAACTTCTTGAAGTGTGCCCAGGCCCAGAGCTACTTTGCTGGGCATGACTGTGTTTGACCTCTGGGGCCTGGAAGTCTGGTAGTAGTAGTATGATTTAAAGGCACAAAGTGATTGAAGTGTGCCCAGGCCCAGAGCTACTTTGCTGGGCATGATTCTGTGACCTCTTGGGTCTGGAAATGTGGTACTTTGAAGGATTAAAAGAGTGAAACGGTCTGAAGTGTGCGCAGGTGTAAAGCAACCTTGCTAGGCATGAAGGTGTGACCTCCAGGGCCTGGAAGTCTGGTGGTAGTAGTAGTATGATTTAAAGGCACAAAGTGATTGAAGTGTGCCCAGGCCCAGAGCTACTTTGCTGGGCATGACTGTGTTTGACCTCTTGGGCCTGGAAGTCTGGTGGTAGTAGTAGTATGATTTAAAGGCACAAAGTGATTGAAGTGTGCCCAGGCCCAGAGCTACTTTGCTGGGCATGACTGTGTTTGACCTCTTGGCTCTGGAAGTCTATTTCTAGGCTTATATAAAGGGTCAAACTTCTTGAAGTGTGCCCAGGCCCAGAGCTACTTTGCTGGGCATGACTGTGTTTGACCTCTGGGGCCTGGAAGTCTGGTAGTAGTAGTATGATTTAAAGGCACAAAGTGATTGAAGTGTGCCCAGGCCCAGAGCTACTTTGCTGGGCATGAATGTGTTTGAACTCTTGGGCCTGGAAGTCTATTTCTAGGCTTATATAAAGGGTCAAACTTCTTGAAGTGTGCCCAGGCCCAGAGCTACTTTGCTGGGCATGACTGTGTTTGACCTCTTGGGCCTGGAAGTCTGGTAGTAGTAGTAGTAGTAGTAGTAGTAGTAGTAGTAGTAGTAGTAGTATGATTTAAAGGTACAAAGTGAATGAAGTGTGCCCAGGCCCACAGCTACTTTGCTGGGCATGACTGTGTTTGACCTCTTGGGCCTGAAAGTCTATTTCTAGGCTTATATAAAGGGTCAAACTTCTTGAAGTGTGCCCAGGCCCAGAGCTACTTTGCTGGGCATGACTGTGTTTGACCTCTGGGGCCTGGAAGTCTGGTAGTAGTAGTATGATTTAAAGACACAAAGTGATTGAAGTGTGCCCAGGCCCAGAGCTACTTTGCTGGGCATGAATGTGTTTGAACTCTTGGGCCTGGAAGTCTGGTAGTAGTAGTATGATTTAAAGGTACAAAGTGAATGAAGTGTGCCCAGGCCCAGAGCTACTTTGCTGTGCATGACTGTGTTTGACCTCTTGGCTCTGGAAGTCTATTTCTAGGCTTATATAAAGGGTCAAACTTCTTGAAGTGTGCCCAGGCCCAGAGCTACTTTGCTGGGCATGACTGTGTTTGACCTCTGGGGCCTGGAAGTCTGGTAGTAGTAGTATGATTTAAAGGCACAAAGTGATTGAAGTGTGCCCAGGCCCAGAGCTACTTTGCTGGGCATGATTCTGTGACCTCTTGGGTCTGGAAATGTGGTACTTTGAAGGATTAAAAGAGTGAAACGGTCTGAAGTGTGCGCAGGTGTAAAGCAACCTTGCTAGGCATGAAGGTGTGACCTCCAGGGCCTGGAAGTCTGGTGGTAGTAGTAGTATGATTTAAAGGCACAAAGTGATTGAAGTGTGCCCAGGCCCAGAGCTACTTTGCTGGGCATGACTGTGTTTGACCTCTTGGGCCTGGAAGTCTGGTGGTAGTAGTAGTATGATTTAAAGGCACAAAGTGATTGAAGTGTGCCCAGGCCCAGAGCTACTTTGCTGGGCATGACTGTGTTTGACCTCTTGGCTCTGGAAGTCTATTTCTAGGCTTATATAAAGGGTCAAACTTCTTGAAGTGTGCCCAGGCCCAGAGCTACTTTGCTGGGCATGACTGTGTTTGACCTCTGGGGCCTGGAAGTCTGGTAGTAGTAGTATGATTTAAAGGCACAAAGTGATTGAAGTGTGCCCAGGCCCAGAGCTACTTTGCTGGGCATGAATGTGTTTGAACTCTTGGGCCTGGAAGTCTATTTCTAGGCTTATATAAAGGGTCAAACTTCTTGAAGTGTGCCCAGGCCCAGAGCTACTTTGCTGGGCATGACTGTGTTTGACCTCTTGGGCCTGGAAGTCTGGTAGTAGTAGTAGTAGTAGTAGTAGTAGTAGTAGTAGTAGTAGTAGTATGATTTAAAGGTACAAAGTGAATGAAGTGTGCCCAGGCCCACAGCTACTTTGCTGGGCATGACTGTGTTTGACCTCTTGGGCCTGAAAGTCTATTTCTAGGCTTATATAAAGGGTCAAACTTCTTGAAGTGTGCCCAGGCCCAGAGCTACTTTGCTGGGCATGACTGTGTTTGACCTCTGGGGCCTGGAAGTCTGGTAGTAGTAGTATGATTTAAAGACACAAAGTGATTGAAGTGTGCCCAGGCCCAGAGCTACTTTGCTGGGCATGAATGTGTTTGAACTCTTGGGCCTGGAAGTCTGGTAGTAGTAGTATGATTTAAAGGTACAAAGTGAATGAAGTGTGCCCAGGCCCAGAGCTACTTTGCTGTGCATGACTGTGTTTGACCTCTTGGCTCTGGAAGTCTATTTCTAGGCTTATATAAAGGGTCAAACTTCTTGAAGTGTGCCCAGGCCCAGAGCTACTTTGCTGGGCATGACTGTGTTTGACCTCTGGGGCCTGGAAGTCTGGTAGTAGTAGTATGATTTAAAGGCACAAAGTGATTGAAGTGTGCCCAGGCCCAGAGCTACTTTGCTGGGCATGATTCTGTGACCTCTTGGGTCTGGAAATGTGGTACTTTGAAGGATTAAAAGAGTGAAACGGTCTGAAGTGTGCGCAGGTGTAAAGCAACCTTGCTAGGCATGAAGGTGTGACCTCCAGGGCCTGGAAGTCTGGTGGTAGTAGTAGTATGATTTAAAGGCACAAAGTGATTGAAGTGTGCCCAGGCCCAGAGCTACTTTGCTGGGCATGACTGTGTTTGACCTCTTGGGCCTGGAAGTCTGGTGGTAGTAGTAGTATGATTTAAAGGCACAAAGTGATTGAAGTGTGCCCAGGCCCAGAGCTACTTTGCTGGGCATGAATGTGTTTGAACTCTTGGGCTCTGGAAGTCTATTTCTAGGCTTATATAAAGGGTCAAACATCTTGAAGTGTGCCCAGGCCCAGAGCTACTTTGCTGTGCATGACTGTGGTTGACCTCTTGGCCCTGGAAGTCTGGTGGTAGTAGTAGTATGATTTAAAGGCACAAAGTGAATGAAGTGTGCCCAGGCCCAGAGCTACTTTGCTGGGCATGAATGTGTTTGAACTCTTGGGCCTGGAAGTCTGGTAGTAGTAGTAGTAGTAGTAGTAGTAGTAGTAGTAGTATGATTTAAAGGCACAAAGTGCTTGAAGTGTGCCCAGGCCCAGAGCTACTTTGCTGTGCATGACTGTGTTTGACCTCTTGGCTCTGGAAGTCTATTTCTAGGCTTATATAAAGGGTCAAACTTCTTGAAGTGTGCCCAGGCCCAGAGCTACTTTGCTGTGTATGACTGTGTGACCTCTTGGCCCTGGAATTCTGGTGGTAGTAGTAGTATGATTTAAAGGCACAAAGTGAATGAAGTGTGCCCAGGCCCAGAGCTACTTTGCTGGGCATGACTGTGTTTGACCTCTTGGGCCTGGAAGTCTGGTAGTAGTAGTATGATTTAAAGGCACAAAGTGATTGAAGTGTGCCCAGGCCCAGAGCTACTTTGCTGGGCATGAATGTGTTTGAACTCTTGGGCCTGGAAGTCTATTTCTAGGCTTATATAAAGGGACAAACTTCTTGAAGTGTGCCCAGGCCCAGAGCTACTTTGCTGTGTATGACTGTGTGACCTCTTGGCCCTGGAATTCTGGTGGTAGTAGTAGTAGTAGTAGTATGATTTAAAGGTACAAAGTGAATGAAGTGTGCCCAGGCCCAGAGCCAGGCCTGGGCAGCAGGGGCGCTCCTGGCCATGCCCAGCGAGTTTCGTGCGAATCGGACCTGGTCCGGAAGAGATACGAAGGGAAAAACTCATTACTCGTCGGGGTGGCACATCCAGGCTCTCGACCCTCCCAAAGCGTCCGACCAGGGTGCACCCTGCCGGGCATGGTTAGCCGCCAGCCCCCTTCCTGGAGGTCTGGTTGGCACGGGGTTTTGATTTATCGGTTTCATATCTCTGGGCTCCTTGGGAGCAGAAAGTCGGTTGAGGGCCCTTTGGAAAGAGCCGGGCTGCCGTTTAACGCTGTCCAAGCGGCAGGCGAAGCGCACCCACCGTTTTTACGCTATGATTTTTTAAAACCGCCGGGGCGGCAAACACAGGGCCGGTCGGGTTTTGAAGACGAATATCTCTTCGGCCCTTGGGAGGAGAGAAGCAGCGCGGGTCACCTTTGAACGCGCTCGCTGCCAGGAACGTCTGGCGTAAAAGTTTCGTGGGAATCGGACGTTCCTAGGCTGAGAAAGCGAGCGCCCGCCCTCGGGCGGTCGGGGGCCCTTTCTCATTCCCCGTCTGGGCTAAAAATACGAGGTCGGACCCGATGGACTCGGGAGACTGGAGAGTACCAGGGAGACCCTGGAAGCAGGCGACCCGACCCACGCTTCGCTGTCTCCTCGGCCCTCGGGAGTAGAAGCGCGGGGACGGTGGCGTGGGCAGCAGGGGGCGGCTCCTGGCCATGCCCCAGCGAGTTTCGTGCGAATCGGACCTGGTCCGGGAAGAGATACGAA
>NW_027658457.1:0-10000 GCF_041902795.1 Electrophorus electricus
ACTCTGCACAGCAGCTATTGTCTTTATTACTAGTGTACCAGCAATACAGGCTCTGATCCTGTGTATTTATATGTGTGTGTGTGTGTGTGTGTGTGTGTGTGTGTGTGTCCAGACCTGCCCTTCCCTCTTGCCGGTCAGTTTGTGTCACCGGCAGTGCAGACGAGTGCAGGAGGACATGTCTGGGTCTCCGTAGACCCACGTTGTCACCTGCACTATGAGATTGTAATCAGTGGCCTCAGCAAGAGCGACGACGTCGCCGTGAACGCCCACCTGCATGGATTGGCTGAGATTGGTGAGATGGACGAGTCTGCTACCAATCACAAACGACTGCTGACTGGATTCTATGGCGAACAGGTGAATAAGGAACAAGACTGTGACAGAAGGAAATCTGAGTTCTTTTTTTCACAAGTATAAATTGTTTTCTCTCCCTCTTGCTCTCTCTCTCTTCAGGCCCAGGGTGTGCTGAAGGACCTGAGTGTGGAGTTATTGAGGCACTTGAATAAAGGCACTGCATTTATTCAAGTCAGCACCAAGATGAACCCTCGGGGAGAGATACGGGGACGAGTATGTACACACATAAACATGCACACACACACACACACACACACGCACACACACACACACGCACACACGCACACACACACACACACGCATACACATACACACACACACGCACACACACACACACACACACACACACACGCATACACACGCATACACATACACACACACACGCATACACACACACACACACACACGCATACACACACACACATGCATGCACACACGCATACACACGCATACACATACACACACACACGCATACACACACACACACACGTATACACACACACACATGCATGCACACACGCAAACACACACGCACACACATGCATGCACACACACACATACACGCATACACACACACACGCGCACACATACACATGCACACACACACACATGCATGCACACACGCAAACACACACGCACACACATGCATGCACACACATGCATGCACACACACACACACACATACACACACACACGCATACACACACACAAACACGCATACACACACGCACACACACATGCACACACACACCCGCATACACACCCGCATACACACACACACGCATACACACACGCACACACACACACACACACACGCATACACACACACACATGCATACACACACACACACACACACACACACACACACAGACACAGCAAGACTACCAGCTCAGCAGAAACTCTGAATCACAAATTAAATCTTAGTCCAAAGTTTCCATGGAAACATGGCTACTATAAACAGTATAAACACAGTGAATTGTGAAACTAAAGCCCCAAATAACATTTCCTTCTTTCTTTCTTTCTCTCTCTCTCTCTGACTCTCTCTCTCTCCTTGTCATTCCTTCTTTACCTATGTCTCCCCCCCCCCCCTTCTAGATCCACGTCCCAAACACCTGTGAATTCGGTTCCCGCGGTGACGTGGTGGAGGAGGCAGAGTTCGATGACCTCGTGTTTGTGCAGGACCCCGAGGAGGTGAAGAAGGACCCGCACGCATGCTTTTTTGAGAGTGAGCACCACACGCACGGCTCGCGGTGGACACCCCACTATAACCCCTGCTTCACCTGCACCTGCCAGAAGAAGACTGTCATCTGTGACCCCATCATCTGCCCCACCCTCACTTGCCCCCACACCTACCAGCCCGAGAACAAGTGCTGCCCCGTGTGTGATGGTAAGACTGGTGATTTAAAAACTTTACAGCATAGTTTCGCCCCACTGTCTTGAAGTTTGAAGGGATTGTTGTGAAGATGTTTATTTTTGCTGTTGCGTGAGAATAAATTCGAACTGATGTGCAGTTGTTCTATAATGTTTTCTTATGTAACGTCTCTGCACGTGTCAAAATCACCATTTGTTGTGTCCCGTGAAACGTTTTTGTGCAAAGCTGAAAAAGAGATCATATTGTAAATCTTTGATATTTCTGCAAAGTGTCTGTGTGAGTTTTTAAGTTTCTCACTGATATCTGCACTTAGAGAGGAAAGCACCCAAAGAGATCTCATCCACTGAGAAACTGGAAGAACACCCAGAAGGTAAGCAAAGGAATTCTTCCAATATTCCCTTAAATGCGGCACTGAATGCCATAGCATAACATTACACATATGAGGTTAACCTTCTAACGAAGTGAAGTATTCCGGTGCAGTTCCGAAGCTTCGGAAATGCAACAAAGCTAACGTTCCTCCTGACTGTGTGCCATTATTGCATTAAAGTTTTATCCTCTGGGAGCACCTCTGGGTCCAGTGGTTAATCTGGTGGTGTTGTGTCCCTGTTGTGTTTTAGGGTGCTATTTCGAGGGTGACCAGAAGATGCATGCACCCGGAACCAAATGGCATCCGTTCGTGCCGCCTTTTGGCTACATTAAGTGTGCCGTGTGTACCTGCAAGGTTAGTCCTGCCTTAGAGACAATCCCTGCCCTCTGATTAACCAGCTGCTATGGAGACCACTGCCATCTGTTTTATTTGCTCCTCCATGGAAACAACAGCCACAGCTGATGTGAATAAATACCACTAACGGGAGCCCAGTTTTAGCATGGTGGTCAGTGTGCAAGTTGCATTTCTGCCCATCATTATCACTTCTTTATTTATATTGGTTTGTGTCTGTTTTCATTTTAATGTTTCCCTCTGCGATTGTGTATTAGGGTTCTACTGGAGAAGTGCAGTGTGAGAAAGTTACCTGCCCACCACTTACCTGCATCCGACCAATCAGACGCAACCCCTCAGACTGCTGTAAGGAGTGTCCTGTGGAGGACACGCCCCTGCTTGAGGAGGGGGAAATGATGCAAGCGGACGGAACGCGCCACTGCAAGTTCGGCAAAAACTACTACCAAAACAGCGAGAACTGGCACCCTCTTGTGCCATTGGTCGGAGAGATGAAATGCATCACATGCTGGTGTGATGTAAGTCTCAGCCAATCAGTGTTTGAAAACAGGCCACAGGCAAATCAATTATGTTAATTAAAGCAAGAAAATCAGAGTTGCTTTTCAGCTAGGTACTTTCCAAGCAGAGTTGTACTGTGCTTTAACAAACACTTGGAAATGATTCTGAACTATTCCTATCAGAAAAAAAAAAAGATTGCAAAGACCTTGATTCCAAAGTGCATTTGTTTAGTGTCAAAATGAGTTTAAAAGATGAGTCTCCTTAAAGTAGTGAGAGCTCCATAAGAGCTGAGATGAATGCCTGGTACAGTGGATTTGGAAATGAGGCGCGGTGTAATTATAATGGAACGTGGCAGGATGAGTGGTCAAAAACATATGGGGCACATTCTGCTGTCCAAAAAAAAGTATTCTAGGATTTGAAGTTTTTAGAGGGTGATTTCATGCATTCCTGACATACTTTCTTTCCTTTCCCTCTTTCTTTCTTTCCTTCCTTCTTGCCCTCTCTCTATTTGTCCCTTTCTCCCCTCCCTCTCTCTGTCTCTCATTCTCTCCCTCTCGCTCTCTGCAGCATGGGGTCACCAAGTGTCAGAGGAAACAGTGTCCACTGCTCAGCTGCAGCAACATCACACGCAGAGAGGGGAAGTGCTGCCCTGAGTGTGCAGGTAAAACACACACACACACACACACACACACACACATACACACACGTACACACACACACACACACACACACACACACACACACACACACACACACACACACACACACACACACATACACACACGTACACACACACACACACACACTCACACACACACACACACACACACACACACGCACACGCACACGCACGCGCACGCGCACGCACACGCACGCACACGCACACACGCACGCGCACACGCACGCGCACGCGCGCACACACGCACACACACGCGCAGGCGCACACACACGCACACACACACACAGGCACACGCACACACACACACAGACACACGCATGCGTGCAAACATACACACACACACGCATACGCATAAGCCTATGCTCATACATAATCCGTACACACAGATTAACAAACAGCATAAGGGTGTCTACACTAAAGCTTGGGCTACAATAATTGTATGATTATACATTTGAATGGGTGATACTGTCATGTTGCGGCTCTGCCAGAAACACTCTCCTTCAGCTTCTACTTATTGGCCCTCTATTTTCCCTTACAGATGAATTCAGTAAAGAAGAGGAGATGATGAAGATGGAGGAGAAAAAGAAAAGCCGGAGACACTGATGTTCCACCTCTCCCTCCCTCCAGCCCCCCTCCTTCACCCCCACTCACATGCCCCTCTGTCCACACCCCCCCACCCCCACACCCCCGGCCCTTGGGCTGCCTCTCGCCTTTGGAGTGGGCCACTGGTGGACTGTTTTAGAGACAACAGAAACATGGGCGGGAAGAGAGAGAGAGAGAGAGTGTGTGTGTGTGTGTGTGTGTGTGTGTGTGTGGGAAGAAAAAGAAAAAGGCTAACTGAAGGCTGAAAGAGAAGAAAAAAATGGAAGGAAGGACAGAGAGACGAGAGGACCGACTAGCTGCTGCATTGTATAGAAAAAAATCCTTTGTGAATGATTTTCCGAAGTGAATGTTTTTCGCTTTATTTTTGTACTTAATTATTTTTGACTTGGAGCAAACTCTGGTCATGCCAATACAGACAGGCAGATGTATGTTTTCTTAATGATGGTGAGCGTGTGTGTGTGTGTGTGTGCGCGCGCGCGCGTGTGTGTGCGTGCGTTAAAGGAGCCTCTTAAGTCGAGGCACAGGCTTAAAAGGTGTGGAATTGGCAGTAAACTCATTGGGTGGCAATGAGTGGATGTAAAACAAACACACACAGACACACACACACATTCCAATATGCTTCCTCAGGTCACAGCAAGCTTCCTACAGTATTCATCGTCTTTATCCAGTCTTATTCAGTATGAAAATCTTGGTCCCTCTTTTTATCCAATAAGATGCACTCTTCTATATTATGCAAAAGAATTGTGATGTTTCAAATTGCCTGACTGGAGATTTTGCTCTGTGACTGAAACACTCTTAATGAGTGGGAGGGTCTTGACTAATCAAGCACCAGAGTTTAGAATACAAAGACCTCCCATATCTGCCCCGCCCACTAGTGTTGCACGTCATGTCCTTCCCTGTCTGTTTATGTTTTTTTCTGATACTTTTGTGTAATTTTTTATAAATACTTGCTGTCTGTATTGTGATTATTATGATGAATATTGTATTTCATATTTATTGTTTTGGATAAATCAATAAAAATGTTCTGTGATATATAAGCTGTTTCCTCAAGTGTTCCCATAATTAACCTTTCCCTCACTGGATGTAATACCTCATTTACATTTACATTTAGGTGATTTAGCAGACGCTCTTATCCAGAGCGACTTACAAAAGTGAGTCGTATCTTTTACCTCATTTCTTTTATATGTGGTTTGATATTCCCTTGTGCCGTCTCCCATCGGTTTAGGCTGTCTCAACAGGCATCCTCACCCCACCAATGTATAGATAATTCAAATTAAAATTACATAATAACAGTGGCCTGTATATTGTATGTTGACATCAGTGTATAAGATTGTAAACATTGTTAAAACTATTCATGTCACAGTGACACGCCAGTGTAAACATGCTATTGGCGTTTAATTCAAATTAGTACAGAGAGCTGCAATCTTGCTACAGCTCCATTGGTTTACATTTTCTCATTTTGATGTGTGGAGAGTAACTGGTCGCTTCTATTATTAAAAGCATCTCCCCGACATTCAAACGGCTAGCGACATCAAAGTGGAGTAGGCGGGGAACCAACTGAGACAGAACAGTACTGTCTCGCTTTCTCAGTCTCTCTGTCCTGTAATTTTCTAACCTAATCGTGCATGTTTTGCCATTTTCTCTCATGGCTCTCTTTTTTCTCGTTTTCTTCATCATCTGGATTTAAGGAATCGAGAAATATGAAATATGAGATGCACTCTTCCCCCCACATACACACAGACAGACAGACAGTCACGCACGCACGCACGCACGCACAGATCAGAGGGACCCATGATGTAACTCCTTGCTGTAACTGAAAAGGATCTCTATTTGTTGAATAGTCACAGACCACATGTAACCATGCATCTTATGGAGCAACAGCAACACACACATGCACTCTCTCACACACACACACTCTCTCTCTCTCTCTCTCTCTCTCTCTCTCTCTCTCTCTCTCTCTCTCTCTCTCTCTCTCTCTCACACACACACACACACTAGGCGAAAGGATTCATTCTTTGCTTAAACAGATATAGACCATATGTAACCTGGAGACCTGAGTATGTTCTGTAAGAAGAGGCCCCCCAAAACATATGCACGCTTATTCACACTCACACTCACACACACACACACACACACACAGAGGGTGTTTTTTCTATGTTCAATAAACACAAACCATATGTGACCTACAGTGTCCTCTGCCACTGATGAATCACACACACACATGCACACTTACTTGAGACACATGAAACAGTTAGGCAGAACACACTCACAGACACACATACATACACACATACACCCCCTCACTTGCACACTTGTCTAGTCTGTTTGGACGTGTTGCAGGTGGCTGCAAAAAAAAGCTGCAGCCACCCATGAGTGCACCCAGTAGCACCTGCAGGAACGCCAGGCGCCAGGCACGGAAAGGTCAAAGTTCACTGACAATGCACTACTGCGTGCATGCAAGCAACTTATGTATGACTGAATAAAGTATATTCATAAGGCCGTATGTGGGTGGGTATGTGTGCATGTGTGTGTGTTTATGCAAATGTGCATTTGAGTTTATATGTACATCATTCGTGTGTGTGGATGTGCGGGTGTGTGTGTGTATGTGTGTGTGTGTGTGTGTGCGCATGTGTGTGTGTTTATGCGTATGTGCATTTGAGTTTATATGTACATCATTCGTGTGTGTGGATGTGCGGGTGTGTGTGTATGTGTGTGTGTGCGTGTGTGTGTGTGTACTGGACATTCTTTTTGCTCTTTTGCAAAATGTTTGGAGCTACTCACCTCGTTTCTCTTCTTCACCATCCTCTCATCATTTCACTTTCTCTTATTCAATCCTTCCTCTCTCTCGTTCTGTTAGGATGAATAATGAGGAGGAGAGAGAGAGAGAGAGAGAGAGAGAGAGAGAGAGAGAGAGAGAGAGAAACAGAGATATCCTATACTTTAGCTTGCTGTAGCTAAATCCCTGACTGTGGGGGTGATGTAGATTCTAGCTGGTACTGAAATGGATCTCTGTAGCAAATATGACACAGGAGATTCCCTTTTAAACTGATCTCCCTCAGACTGCCTTTAACCCATAACCCTACCAAACCTTGCCGAGCATGACACTGTTTAACCCCTACTGCACCATTAAAATGATACACAGCATAAGGCTCACTTGATCTGTCTTGTAAACTCCATCCAGCACAGAAGAGTTATGATAGTTTTCTGTAGCAGTACTGAACACTTTCATAAAACTGTCACAAAGCTGGAGCACAGGGCAGACAGATGTGGATATTTTGTGAATGTTGAAAATGGTTGAAAATGGATCTTATAGAATAATAGAGTATAACACACTGATTGTAACCTATTTATATTTTCATTTACGTTCTGTTTAAATACTGGTACATATAGGCTTGGGTGAAAAGATGCCATCAAACACATTATTTAATTTAATTTAAGACTTTCCCCCCGGTGCACCGTTGATATTTATTATGGCGTTGTATCTACTACACTTTTCGTTTCTCCTCTGATTTTTCTATTTTTAATTATCAAATTAATTAATCAATCAATTAAATAATCTATTTGTTGTTATTTTTTAAGCACTGAATACATCGTATTTGTTTGAAGATTGATCTTTTTATCTCCTGTGGGGTCAAACCGCTACTCACTGATCGGGGATCAGATCTCCCGAGTACACGTTGGAATAGAAAATACATTGCAAGTCCTCTTGCTCAAGAATGAAAGAGTGAGAACGAGTGAGAAAGAACGAGGTGTAGAGTGTTTATAGAGCAGTAACGACAGCAGAACGGGTAGAATACATAAGGCTCCATAAATTAAACTTCCAGCAATTCCATCAAATAGTCAGCGCTGCCTTTCCGCCATCTAGTGGTCATAAAGGGGAATGTAAGGAAGGCCAGGTCTAACATTTACTTGCGGCGAAATCACTTACGAGTATTATTCAAGCAGCATGAAAAACAATCAAGTTGTCTCGGCATTTTAAAATGTTACTTAACGTTACTATCTTTAATCAGGTTATTTCTAGCTACCGATGTGCTGAAGTCGGTATCACGTTGATGGGTAAATAAATGATTGATTTAATGCAGTAACTAGTCGGTGAACGGTGAGAAACGCAGGTTACAATATTGGAAACGTTTAGCAGCTTCTTGGCGGAACGGATCCCGCAGGCGTAGCCCACGCTAACTGACTGAATTTACGATAACTTAATTTCCCGTGAGGATAACGAGAAGGTGGGACCGAGCTCCCAAATCAATTACAATTTGGATCCCTATTGCCCAAATCTGCGCTAGTCATTAGAAGATAAAGTCGGTAATTCCACATGGAAAAATATTAGACTCAAACGTCAACAAGCTGAACATTATTCCACCGGAATCTGATTTACCCGACTGACAGTTTTTCGGTTTTCTAAGTGGCACAGAGAAACGCGGCACAAGCAGTTCACGGTGCGGTGCCCGGACGATCGTTCAGCCTCGTGCCAGGTCATCTTGGGCCAACTGCCTACACGACGAGAAATAGATGGAGGCATTCACGGTCGCTTCTGAAAAGAGCTTTATTCACGTTTTATGCAAGAAATTGATATGCATGCATGCAAACTCGTGGGAGAAACGATGGCTATTAGAATGAATCTTTTTGTGCACACGCCCTGTACGTATCATACCCACGCGAGGCACGGTGGCGGGGCACGGCAGCGAATTGCCTTGGCTGCACCCGCATTGCAACACGACCGAAACCTAGTCACTCTCCCCGCCCGTGGGAAGACTGTTGCATGCGTGGGGCTCGGCCGTTTGCGCGCGAGTGCGCGCTCCTTCTTTCATTCTAAATATAGCTGCGGACTACGTCCTTCTGCGCGAGTGTCTCCCTCACAAGCACACACCGGCGCTTTTTTGTGAGGAAGTTTTACACACGAGCACTCGGCGCAGAGTCGGCAGTTCAGCTGTAACAGTCGGAAAAGTCGACACAAGTTTGCGCGTTGTGTAGCGTTACTCGGTTTTTCTCTGACTAGGACCTCTGTTTGGATGGAATCACGCAGGTGACGCATCCCGGTATCTTATTTCTTTCACTTCCACCGGAGATTAAGATCGAGTTTAGAACGGAATAATCGTGAGTAAAAACGTAACAGCATGAACTTAATCATCACGACCCCCCCATCGCCTGTCCTCTTCCCGCGATCATCCCCGTGCCCACGCGCTCACCATGTTCATTACAGAATACTCAAACTCGAGGTCCTTTGCGAAAATGACAGAAAGCAGAATCCAGAACAAACATATCTTCAAAAGACGTCATGCTGTGGTAACCAAAGACGAAGGCGAGACTCGATTATTTTGCGTAGTACTTTTCACCACTCAGTGTCAAAGGTTATGTTTAGTTACATTTCGAGCTAAACTATTACACGATACATGGTCAGTTATTGAGCATTTTATATCATTTCATACTGCTCTATCAGATAAAGTCTTTCTCATTTTCTAACTTCTTTTAAAATGACATTCTATCATGATTTGTAAATCCGGACTGCATGGTTTTACATATTTTGGTGTTAAATATGTTGAATGAATCTACGTCATACGGTCTGTATATGTTTTTTTTTTCGAGCAGTTTTTTGGGTGCATTATTGATTGATTGACTGACTGACTGATCGATTGTTTTTTTAATGCACAATACGCCTACGAATTTGGTAACTGGCCTGATTTTGCTCGCACGCATGTAAGTATTTCGTTTATTAGCAAAGCGGTCTGGTTTCACAGAAAAGCTCTAGCATCCCCCCCCCCTCCCCCCCCCGCGCAACAA